>NW_006430926.1:0-2009 GCF_000325575.1 Pteropus alecto | reverse complement strand
GTATCTGCACATGGTGAGGACTTGAACATTTTTGTTGAGTGGCTCATAAAGGCCATAAAATATGTTGGACATTTATAGACATTATCTACTGTAGTCCTCATAACAGCCCTAAAAGGTGGCAATTTACTAACAGGAACAGAGAGGTTAAGTGACTTGCTCAAGAAAAATAGTTAAGAAGTAGTGGCTTCTGAATGCAAGCCCAGGTCTCTGCATTCATGATATACAACATAATATAGAACAGAACAGTTTCTGAGACATGTAACACGCATAGTAGGGACAATAAGTTCTCCAAAGAAGGGAAGAATTAGTGAGGGCAGAGTGGGCAGGAAAGAAATTATGTCAGAAGTGGGGCTTCAACTGGATGGACTTCGAAGAATGGAGGAGGGGAGAAGCCTGGCAAAAATAACAGAGCATGAATCCATGAGACCGACAGCCCAGAAGCAAAGACCTGGGATTGAGGTTGGCTGACTCAGAGCACCTTACCCAACCCATCAGTCTAATGCACGTTTTTCTAACAGCTGGAAAGTGATGAGAAAATAATTGTTCAATATATGCAAAAGATCACTAGCCTAACCAAGCATGTGGACGAGCTTGAAATGAAGCCAGATGCCCTCCCCGAGGAGAACTCCAGACTGCAGGGCAGAGCTGATGGTGCTGCAGCACCTGGGCCTGACCCTGAGCAAGGCACTGGGGAGAGCAGCTGGCATCATGCATGTGGTCTTCAGTGAGGCAAGGGGGGCCCTTAATACACTGTTTCTGCACAGCCGTCACCTCTGTGACCTCCCCGGAAGAGATTATCTCACAGATGCCAAGACCCACACAAAGGCCTCCCAGGATGATGCAGGGAGAGCACCATGGACTTGGAACCTGGTGACCAGGGCTCTAGAGCCATCTCTGCCATTTCTGGATATGCAACTTCATGGTTCTGAATAGTAGTCTAAGGCAGTGCAGTGCCTTCCTCAATTAGTACAGGGAGGGTCCTCACCTCGGTTAGGATCAATTTGGTGCATCAAGACTTCTTGGAATAGTATGAAGTGGAACAGAATTAAAAATATCAATGTGCATCACATGTTTGTTGAAGCTCAGGTTTCAGTTATATATGCATAGTGGGCAGTCCTGTTAAAATTATTTTTCATTGCATGCCATGCTCAAAAAAGTTAGAAAGCCCACTGGCTCCTCAAAAATTTAACTACAGTCATCTTTTGGTTTTCTACAGGGGAATTGGTTCCAGGACCCCTGCAGGTGCTCAAACCTCTGATATGAAATGGAATAGAACAATACGTAGAGTCAGACCTCCACATCCAAGGATCCCCAGCCAGCCACCAAAAATACTATTTTTGATCTGTGGTCGGTTGAATCCACAGATGTGAAACTCGGGGACATGGTGGGACTATATATTTATAGAAAAAAAAACAAATAAAAGTGGATCCATGCAGTTCAAAACTGTATTGTTCAAGGATCAACTGTATACTTGCATTGTGAGTAAAGTGAGCAAAGATTAAACTCCTAAAAGACAATATCTCATGATCCTGGGAAATCTGTGACACAGAGTAGCTAGATGCCTTTTCATCATCATGTTTATCATAGTTCACCTAGGGGTGACATATTCTGAGTCTCCAGTAAGTTCACGTCCAAATTCTAGAGAATGTACACCCAAAGCTGCGGTGTTTTGTTACAGTTGTCCAAGCAGATTCGTACAATGACCCAATAGGAACCCAAGGTTCAGAGACCCCAGAGCAGGGGTCCCCAACCCCCAGGCCGCAGACCAGGACTGGGCCACACAGCAGGAGGTGAGCGGAGGGCAAGCAAGTGAAGTGTCATCTGTCTTTGCAGCCGCTCCCCAGTGCTAGCATCACCGCCTCAGCTCCACCTCAGATCATCAGGCATTAGATTCCCATAGGAACACTCTAGTCCCTCATGCCAAAAAGGTTGGAGAACACTGCTAAAGATTGGGCACCCCTAAAATAAAGTTACCACTGCTAAAGATTGGGCACCCCTAAGATAAAGTT
>NW_006430925.1:0-911 GCF_000325575.1 Pteropus alecto | reverse complement strand
ATCTTATTTAGGATTTTTGCATCTGCATTCATGAGTGATATTTGTCTGTAGTTTGCCTTTTTTGAGTTATCTTTACCAGGTTTTAGAATCAGAGAGATATTGGCCTCATAAAATGTGTTGGGAAGTATTACCTCCTCTCTGATTTTTTGGAAGAGTTTGAGAAGACTAGGTATTAAATCTTTGAATGTTTGGCAGAATTCACTGGTGAAGCCATCTGGTACTGGACTTTTACTTTTTGGTAGGTTTTTGATGATTGTTTCAATTTCCATACTGCTGATCGGTCTATTTAGATTTTCCAGCTCATCTTGATTAAGTCTAGGAAGATTAAATTTTTCTAAGTACTGGTTCATTTCTTCTAGGTTACTAAATTTGGTGCTATATACTTTTTCATAATATTCTTGTATGATCCTTTATATTCCTGCAGTGTCTGTCGTAATTTCCCCTCTTTCACCCCTGATTGTATTTGTGTCATTTCTCTGTTTTCTTTGGTGAGTCTAGCCAGGGGTTTGTCAATTTTATTAACTTTCTCAAAGAACCAGCTCCTTGTTGTATTTAGTTTTTCTATTGTTTTGTTGTTGTTGTTGTTGTTGCTGTTGTTGTTTTCAAATTTATTTATTTATGCTCTAATTTTGATGATTTATTTCCTTTTACTAACTTTAGGCCTCATTTGTTCTTCCTTTTCTAGTTTAGTAAGATGAAGCATTAGGTTGTTTATTTGGGCTCGTTCTTGTTTTTGGAGGTAGGCATGTAATGATATGAACTTTCCTCTTATGACTGCTTTTGCCATATCCTAAAAGTTTTGATATGTTGTATTATTATTATCATTCGTTTCTATATATCTCTTGATCTCTCTTTTTATTTTTCTGATCCAGTTAGTTTTCAGTAGTATGTTGTTTAATCTCCATGTATTT
>NW_006430924.1:0-626 GCF_000325575.1 Pteropus alecto | reverse complement strand
CACAACAAACCCCTCGAAAAGATAGAGGCTTGTCCCCTGACACATTTGGCCGGAACCCCGGTCTTTAGGATGGCTGGACCCAATCACTCACGCATCTCCTTGAAACCATCATGGTGACCAGGGAGGAGATTGTCTGATTGTTTAGGGTACACAGCCCCTGTCTGGTTGGAACTGTGGTCATTCACAGACTAACCATAGGGCTGGGAGTTTTGTGGTCCAAAGAGAATTTAAAACATGATGGAACTTTCAGCAAATACATCCCCACCACACACATCACACTTCTCCTCCCCCTCATCATTTGAGACACTGTGGACACTCGGATCTGGGCAGGGACACAGGCTAGGCTGTCCCTGTCTCATAGAGCTGCAGCTCGCTCGCTGACCATTCTGATATTCCTGCAATAGGTCAATTCCAGGCCAAGACACACCCAGTCACATCCATGGGGTATCGAGCTGAAATTCAGGTAGTCCCAGGAGAGGCAGAAAGACGCTTTCACTTTCCAGAAGTAGAAGGAAGTTAGAGAAGGTTCAAGAACCCTCATTGGTGGCCAACTCCACGCCACCCCTGAGACCTTCTCCACCAGTCACTCTATCAAATGATGACCAGACTCAGAGACCAGCACTCGA
>NW_006430923.1:0-577 GCF_000325575.1 Pteropus alecto | reverse complement strand
GACAAAATTCTTAGGGCAGCCAGGGATAAGAAAACGTAAACTTATAAAGGAAAATCCATTAGATTATTGTCGGACTTCTCAGGGCAAACCTTACAAGCCAGAAAGGAATGGAATCAAATATTTAATATTGAGTGAAAGAAACCTACCAGCCAAGAATAATGTATCCAGCTAAGCTCTCCTTTAGATATGAAGGAGAAATAAAGACCTTTCTAGACATACAAAAATTCAGGGAATTCTCCACTATGAGGCCTGCACTACAGGAAATACTAAAAGGGGTCAGCTTACCTAAAACAAAATGAAAAAAAGAAACATAATTAGAAGTAAAGTGACTATCAGGCAAATAGAAGCAGAGGAGTTCAACTCTTACTAAGAACAGGACATTATAAGCTTACATAATAAAAAGAGAATTATAACAAGATAGTAATGAACGTTCAGCGTACATAGAGACAAATTGAGATAACAATGACTGAAAAGAGGAAGATTCAACTTTGCAAAGGGGAATGAAGATATGGCATGCACAGAAGAAAATGGACGACTCTATATACATATATAAAACTATCCTTTTCATATTCATAAT
>NW_006430922.1:0-1391 GCF_000325575.1 Pteropus alecto | reverse complement strand
TCTCCTGGAGGCAGCATATGTTTGGGTTTTGGTTTATTTTTTTTGTTATGTTAATTTTTTTATTCATTCTGCAATTCTGAGCCTTTTTATGATGAGTTCAGTCCATTTACATTTAGGGAGATTATTGAAATATGAGGTCTTCTTATAGCTATTTTATCTTTTGCTTTCTGGTAGCTCAGTGTTTCCATTGCTTCTTGTCTTTGTGCTTCTGTTTTCTTTATTTTGGTTGGCTTTTGTGTGTTTTCCTTCTGGCCGTTCTTGTTTTATGTTATATACAACAGTTCTGAATCTTTGGCGTGTGGTTATCATTACGAATATGTAAAGGATAGTTATATATATATACAGTCGTTATTTTATTCTGCATGTGCCTTATCTCCATTTCCCTTTGCAATTTTGGATCTGTGAATCCCCCCTCTTTTTAGTCATTGTTATCCCAATTTATTCCTATGTATGCTGAGTGTTCAATACTATTTTGCTATAGCAATTTTTTATTATTTAAGCTTATAATACCCTGTTCTTAGTAAGGATTGTACTCCTCTGCTTCTATTTGCCCAATGGTCACTTTACTCCTTTTTTTTTTTTTTCCTTTTTTTTTCAGATGAGCTGACACCTTTCAGTATTTCCTGTAGCAGGCCTTATAGTGGAGAATTCCCTCAATTTTTGTATGTCTGGAAAGGTCTTAATTTCTCCTCATATCTAAAGGAGAGCTTTAGCTGGATACATCATTCTAGGCTGGTAGTTCCTTTCACTTAATAGTTTAAATATTTGATTCCATTCCTTTCTGGCTTGTAAGGTTCATGCTGAGAAGTCTGAGGATAATCTAATGTGTTTACATTTATAATTTACCATTTTTTTTCTCCCTGACTGCCCTGAGATTTCTGTCTTTGCCATTAATTTTTGATAATTTAATACAATGTGTCTTGGAGAAGGCCTTTTGGGTTTAGATAATTGAGCATTGTGTTGACTTCTTAAATTCCAAGCTCCAGCTCATTCCTTAGATTTGGGAAATTCTCATCAACTATTTGTCTGAAAATGCTTTCTAATCCCTGTTCCTTTTCCTCGCCTTCGATAATGCTCATTCTTATGTTTCTTCTCCTGATGGTATCAGCTACTTCTTGAATTTCTCTTTCATTATTTTTCATTCTTCGGTTTCTTTCTTCTGCCTTCTGATTTATTTCTAGATTTCTGTTTTTGAGAATACTGATCCTTTCCTCCAAGTAGTCGACTCTATTTCCCAAGCTTGCTATTTCATTTTTCAACTCTTTCAGTGTGTTCTTTATCTCCAGATTTTCTATTTGGTTCTTTTTGAGGGTTTTAATCTCCTTGTTCTGCTCATCTAGTTGTTTTTCTTCAGTGCCTAAAATTGTTGATATGACTCATTTTGGATCTCA
>NW_006430921.1:0-526 GCF_000325575.1 Pteropus alecto | reverse complement strand
TTCACACACTTCACTGGTATATTCAAAATATAATAGGGATATGCCTTTTAAAATTTAAGGTTCTGATTTCCAGAAGGACCAAAGTTTCAGATAAGTGATTGTAGCCCTTCTAACTGCAAGCCCTAGGTTATGACCACGTGAATAAGAGACTGGGGTAGGGTAGGAGGTGATATCCTCAAAGGACAGGACATCTAGAACCTGCGAGGCAGCCTAGCACATAGTCAAGAACATGGACTCGAGGCAGTCTGCCTAGGGTTCTATCTAGGTTCTCCCCAACTTCTTAACCTCCCAAAGATCAGTATTCTCCGCTGTGACAGCATTATAATAATACTACTTACTTCATGGGGTTATTATGATGAATTAGGGTACTGATACTTCTAAAGCACTCATAGCCAATATTTACATTTTACATGTTGTAGATATTGAAAATAGTAGTAGAGGTAATAACACAGTGATGGGTGTTAAAATGAAGGTGAAAGATGGAAGAAGGTCCCTGTGGTCAGTGCTTAACAGTATTGAAGAGAGG
>NW_006430920.1:0-722 GCF_000325575.1 Pteropus alecto | reverse complement strand
GTGTGCCCTCCTGTCGTAGTTGAGCCTTGCTTGCTATCTGCACATTAGTGGGAGAGATTGACCCTCAGGCTGATTGGTTGTGAGGGCTGCTTGGTGACTATAGTGAAGGAGCTGACCCTACGAAGGTGGATTTGCTTTAGCAAGGCTCTGGTGATTGTCCAGTCTGCCCTTTGGGTGTGTTTTCCTCAGATGCAGCCCTGGATGGTGCTCCAGCTCGGTGTGCTGGCTCTGGGGCCTCCTGAGAGGGGCCCTGCTACAGGCCAAGTTCAGCCACAGCCTGTACTCTGCCCTGGGCTACCTGGCATGAATCACTAAGCAATGACCGCCACCTGTGCTGGGCTAGGAGGTGCTTTGAGAGACCAAGCCACAACCAAGACTGGTTGCCGCTAGTGCTGGGCTTGGGCTGCTCAGCAAGAGGTATGGGGCCCACTAAGGCCAGATGCTGCTTGTTTGGAGTTTGTGAATCTTTGAGAGATTTTATAAAAGTCTGCAGCCAAGACAGGCCATTTATATGGAAAAGCCACTGGAAGGGGCTTGGGTGGGCCAGCTATTTGGGTGGGTCAGAATCTCAGGAACTCACCAGGGCAGGGCGATGAGCATTAGCCAGGTTGATGGAGACTCAGATATGGCGGCCGCCTGTGTCTACATGCTTGGTGAGAAAGAGCTCAACAAAAAAATAACAGATTCTGCCAGCACTTCTATCTGGGAGGAAGCTGCCCCTC
>NW_006430919.1:0-868 GCF_000325575.1 Pteropus alecto | reverse complement strand
GGACAATGCACCTTTGGTCCCCGGGGCTCACTGCACATGGGCCTGTTTCACCCTCGCCCACCCTGGGATCTTTGTGTCATTGTCATTGCCATTTTGCAGCCATTCTCCCTGCCGGAATCAGGTCAAGCCTTTGCCATCACTTCCTCCAGGAAGTCTTCTCTGACGCCCCAAGTCCTGCCCAGGAACCCTGCCAGGCACCCTCCAAAAGCTTGAACTGTGCCATCCAGCCTCCCGGCTACACCCACGTGGAGAGCAGCCCTGATTGGTAGGTGACGCAAGGGCCGGAAAGGTGTCCGTCTCCTGCACATGCAACCCTCCCTAAGAGCACCCCACATCTCGGGGCTGAGAGGTCTGCCTTTGCTCCGAGGGCGAGCCCGGCCCCCATCTGCAGCTCTTCAGGAGTTGGGAGCAGACAGCGTTTCACTCATCGCACGGCCTCCCCGCTGCCTTTCTCCTTCCTCGACATCTCCCTTGGCCGGACTCGCTCCTTTATTTTACTTTTCTTTTGTGTTTCTAGTCTGGCTGACCCCCTAGGAGGCGGCGGGTAGAAATGCGAAGAAGTAGGGAAATGGCTTGAGGAAGGGATTTCGCTAGAGCGCATTCCCGCATTCTCGGTGTCCTTGGCCTTTCAGAATACTCCCTCTGCCTGGAGTGCGTCTTCTCTCTGCCAGGAGTGGCCCCATGTCCTACGGGCTCCCTCCGCCCCCGATTCCCTCTGCCTGAAGTGCTCAACACTCTGTCTGCTGACGATAAGCTACCCATTCTCCTCAAGGCTCAGTTCAGGCGGCCCCCTCGCAAGAGGCTTCCTGGGCCTCTCCACACCCCACCCCCCAACACACACACCGTGCCCACCATCCTATGTCTCCTC
>NW_006430918.1:0-367 GCF_000325575.1 Pteropus alecto | reverse complement strand
TTTCACAGTGAGAAGTTGTGGGGACTTCTCTTCCCCGGTCTGGAACCCTGGGTTGGGGAGCCCGGTGTGGGGCTGGGACCCCTTGCTCCTCCAGGGGATCTCCACAGCCAGGAGATCCCTCCGGACTCCACCACCACACACAGCTGTGGGATCAGCTGTTCTGCATCTCCCTCCCTCCTACCAGTCTCGAGGTGGCTTCTTCTGTGTGTCCCCAGTTGTAAGACTTCTGTTCAGCTAGACTTCAGGCAATTAACGATGATGGCTGTTCTGTAGTTCGGTTGTAATTTTGATGTGGTCGTGAGAGGGGCAGGCACAGTGTTACTTGCTCTGCCATCTTGTCTGCTTAATTTTTTGAGAAGAAGAAAAA
>NW_006430917.1:0-394 GCF_000325575.1 Pteropus alecto | reverse complement strand
ATTTGATTCCATTCCTTTCTGGCTTGTAAGGTTCGCACTGAGAAGTCCCATGATAATCTAATGGGTTTTCCTTTATAAGTTACCTTCTGTTTTTCCCTGGCTGCCCTGAGAATTCTTTGTCGTTGATTTTTGATAACTTTAATACAATGTGTCTTGGTGAAGGCCTTTTTTGGTTAAGATAATTTGGTGTTCTGTTGACTTCTCGAATTCCAAGTTCCAGCTCATTCCTTAGATTTTGGAAATTCTCGTCCACTATTTGTCTGAAAATGCTTTCTAGTCCCTGCTCCCGTTCTCCTCCTTCGAAAATGCCCATTATTCTTATGTTTGCTCTCCTGATGATATCAGCCAATTCTTTTATATCTCTTTCATTATTTTTCATTCTTCAGTATCTCTC
>NW_006430916.1:0-557 GCF_000325575.1 Pteropus alecto | reverse complement strand
CCAGTTTTCTCAACACCATTTATTAAATAGACTGTGTTTCCCCCATTGTATATTCCTGTCTGCTTTATCATAGATTCAATGACCGTATAGGCATGGATTCATTTCTGGCGCTCTATTCTGTTCCATTGGTCTGTGGGTCTGTTTCTGTGCCAGTATGATGCTATTTTGATTACTATAGCCTCATACTATACTTTAATATCAGGAAGTGTGATTCCTCCAACTTCGTTCTTAAGACTCCTGTGGCTTTTTGACATCTTATGCCTTCATATAAACTTCTGGATTATTCTGGTTCTGTGAAAAATACCACTGTTATTTTGATAGGGATTGCATTAATTTTATAGATTGCTTTGGGAGGTATGGACATTTTAATGATGTTGATTCTTTCTATTCATGAGCACAGTATGTGCCTCCATTTATTTGTGTCTTCAGTTTCTTTCTTCAGTGACTTAAAATTTTCCAAGTACAAGCGTTTTAACACCTTGGTTAAATTTATTCCTAGATATTTCATTGTTTTGATGCAATAGTAAATGGGATTGTTTTTTAAATTTCTCTTTCCA
>NW_006430915.1:0-1191 GCF_000325575.1 Pteropus alecto | reverse complement strand
TGACAGAGGGGATAATTCCCTGCTGTTAAAGGACCTCTTAGTCGTGAGATGAAAGTCTGCTCGTAGTGGAGCGCGGAGGTGGGAGTCACACCTGGGGTTATGCAGGTGCCCTATTAGGGTGGTAGAATCGTGACATTTTAAAGTTCAAGCCGCGTCATTTCATGACAGATCTCAGGCCCGAGACACGAGGTGAGCCCCCGGGTCGCACGGTGAGGCCAGCGCTGGGGCCGCATGGCCCAGTGCTCAGAGCGACTCCATGTGCAGGAGCAGTCACGCCCGGTCCCCGCTGAGAGATCGGCAGAACCGAGCCGAGGAATGTCAGGAATGGAAAGCGGTGAACAGACGCTCTGGGTTTAGAAATGTCTAGAGCTGACTCATAGGCTGGCATGCAAGGAAGCCCCACGTACCACAGGGCAGCCTCAGAATATGCCACGTGAGCGGACAACGGAGCCACATGCTCTTCTTGGTGGGGGTGAAAGGGCTCAGGGACGAGATGAACGAACTCTGGAGCCAGACTGTCTGGGGTCAAAACCTAGCTCCGCCCCCCACCAGCTGTGTAACCTGCAGCTGTGGCTACTTAATCTCTCTGTGCCTCCGTAGCCCCCGGTGCGCTTGGGGGAACCAGTGAGCCCACCCCAGAGGGCTGCTGTGAGGGTCAGGATGCTGCGGACACTCTGAGCAGCGCCCAGCACGGCGAGCTGTCCTTGCATCGGGACAAGCCAGTCCCTCTCAGCAGAGAGCACTGCCCGCACTCGCCGGCCGTGATGAGACGCAGACGGCCCACCTCCGTGTCTGCAGCTCGTAATCTCGCCCTCTGCCCATGCCCGCCCCTGCCTGGTGGTGGCTCTCCTGTCAAAGTAGGTCTCTCCGCTGAGCTCCGGACTCCACTTCCCCAGGACGGCGGATCGGCACCCATCATCCTCCCTCTGCACTGACCATTCTCATCGCAGACATTCCCAAGACTTCCATCTTAAAATACAAACTCCCTCAGGCCCCGTGTCCGCCCTCCCCCACGCTGCTTTCCCTTGTCTTTAAAATAGTTCATAAAAAGAACTATAGACCTCCCAAAATTGTTCAGAATTTCAGCGATCGCAACGCCCATTCTTCCCCATTCTGCCCCACTCACTGGGAGTCAAGGTCACTTCCATGCTGCTGAAATCACGTGGTCACTTCTCTGTCCTCTCTTAAGGG
>NW_006430914.1:0-354 GCF_000325575.1 Pteropus alecto | reverse complement strand
ATTATTCTTATGTTTTCTCTTTTGATGGTATCAGCAAGTTCTTGAATTTCTCTTTCAGTCTTTTTTATTCTTCGGTTTCTCTCTTCTTCCTTCTGATTCATTTCTAGATTCTGTCTTCAATATCACCGATCCTTTCCTCCATTTGGTTGACTCTATTTCCCAAGCTTGCTATTTCATTTTTTAACTCTTTGAGACTGTTTTTTATCTCCAAAGATCTATTCTGTTCTTTTTGAGCGTTTCAATCTCCTTGCTCTGTTCATCTAGGTTTTTTTTTTCAATTCCTGAAATTTTTAATATGACTCGTTTCAGAACTCACTGAGTTTTCAGAAGTACCATCCTGAATTCTCTGTCATT
>NW_006430913.1:0-395 GCF_000325575.1 Pteropus alecto | reverse complement strand
TGGAAGCAATCGAAGTGTCCTACAACAGATGATTGGCTAAAGACGCTATGGTACATATATACAATGGAATATTACTCAGCAATAATAAGAGATGAAATACTGCCATTTGTGACAACCTGGATGGACCTCAAGATAATCATGCTAATCAAAATATGCCAGACAGAAAAAATTGAAAATCACATGATATCGCTTATATGTGGGATATAAACCTAAAAGCAACATCACTTATCGATCTTTTGGCCAAGATCAAGTGTAGTATCTGTTCTTATCACAAAATCAACAAATGACTCAGGGACATGGACAGTGGACTAGTGGTTACCAGAGGGTAGGGGTGGGGGAGGAGGGAAGAGTAGACAGGGAAAAGGGAGTCAAATATAGGGAGGTTGGGGGAGGGT
>NW_006430912.1:0-360 GCF_000325575.1 Pteropus alecto | reverse complement strand
GATAAAGTTTAATTTATAAATTAGTCACAATAAGATTAATAGCAATAACTAATAAAATAGAATTAAAAATATGCTATAATCAAAGCTATGTGAAATGGTTTCTTTTTTTAAATTTTTAAAATAAATTTATTTAAATTAGTTTCAAGTATACAGTACATTGGTTAGACATCTATAATGTTCATAAAACGATCCCCCCAATTTCTGTCTCCCTCATATTAATGCTAACTGCATTCCCTCTGCCATGCTCCCCATCCCCGTGCCGAATTATCAACTACTAATTCGTACTTCTTTAACCCTTTCTCCCATTATCCCAGCATCCCAACCTCCCTCCCCTCTGTTCGTCACCAAATTGTCCACTAT
>NW_006430911.1:0-589 GCF_000325575.1 Pteropus alecto | reverse complement strand
TGAGCCACAACCTCCAACCCCCAACCCAGAAGGCCCCTCCCCCCCATACCTTCCGAGACCAAACATCGTGCAGCCCCAGGGGAATCTGAGCAAATGATAAAGAAACTGTTGCTAACACTGACAGGGACTGAAACTGAGGATAGTGAGCATGTTTAAATATTAATCAGAAAATCAAAAGGCATTTTTAAGGCTTTACATAAAGCAGGGATCTAAGAAGATTAGATGCCACCTACTGGAAACCAAAAGAAAAGTGCCCTCTTTGCACCTAGTGGAAACTAAAAGAAAAGCGCCTTCTTTGCAGCAGACTAAAGACAGAACTTTATATAATAAATCTTCTTTCTGGAAAAAAAAGCAGAATACATTTCCATTAACGCCCAGGCGGAGAAATAGTTCATTAAATACCATGAACAACCAAGGTGACAAGGCCTCTCAGAAAGAAAGAGAAAACCCCCAGAAAATAAGCTTACAGACATAGAAATATGCAACATAAGTGACAGAGAATTCAGAACGGTACTTCTGAAAAACTCAGTGAATTCCGAAGCAAGATATATTAGCAATTTCAGGAACTGAAAAACAACTAGATGAGCAG
>NW_006430910.1:0-433 GCF_000325575.1 Pteropus alecto | reverse complement strand
AAGTAGAGTCTCTAGTCTCTTCAAGCACTGTATCTGCCTGTTCCGTAAGGCAATTCCATGCATGAAAAATGAAAACACACGAGCCTTAGCTTCAGGATGTATTTAAAATGATGATCCTGATATGAAGGGAAAAAAACAAAGAGTGAGTTTCATTGTACCATATGGAAAGAAAGGTTTAGTTTATAAAACGTAATAATTGAAGTTGAAAATTTAATCTAAGTTACCATGAAAGTCTCTTAAACTTCTCACTTTGGATTTAATAGTAGCTAATGCCAAATCTATCAAGACGTAAGAATAAACTACTGTGGAATTTAAATCAAGATATTTCACTTACGCTTTTATTTTTAGTTCATATTCCACATTTTTTTTTTCAAACTGATGTGATAAAAGGCAAGGCTTTCACATCCACAATCTCTGGAGCCAACATTAGAAA
>NW_006430909.1:0-2769 GCF_000325575.1 Pteropus alecto | reverse complement strand
AGATACTGAGTTGTTAGGTGCTGGTGCCGTGAGTTGGGAGAAGCATGAGAGTCAAGGCACTGTAAATTTTCTTCTAGTATATTTTATGTATAATGTGCACCTTTGTATTCTTTCTGCTCTTTCCCCTGAACTACATTTTTACGGTAAAAACTTAACATAGCTCAGTACTGCTTCTGTGCTTCCAGTTATGTTTAAGGACTTTTAAATGTTATAAAATTACTTTTATGTCCAAGTGATTTGACCACTTATCAACAGCTCTTATGAAAACAGACATCTCATCTGCTGCTGTTAGGAAGGGATCTGTTTCTTTTCCTGACTCTGTCTTCAATGTGTTTACCTTGATCTAGTATCTCGTCCTTGCTTTTGAGACCCAGTTTTGGAAATTTTGTTCAGGACTGCATCATGCCATCCAAAGCACAGTAGGACAATGCATAAGCCAGAATAGCTAAATTTCATTTATTTAAAACTTAAAATGAAAAAAATTTTATTTAAAATTTTAAATGCAGCTGCATAATGTACAAGAACTTGCTGATCAAGACATCTTTCTTTGTAGAAATATCTACTCTAGAAGATAATTCATTACCTAATGATTGAGTGGAGAACATGAAATCAGAGCAAGAGGGGCTGATCAGGGTTATTGATTACTAGTCCCCTGAGCCGTCCATCTGGATGTGGACATCGCATCGCCAGTGTCGAGAATTCTCATGCCAGGTAGGTGGTCAGGCTTCCCTAACCTTGACGCTTGTTACAGATGCAGAGACTGTTGCTGCCTCTCTGGCCTTTCTCTATGCTTTGTATTGATCATCTCCTTCCTTTTTCCTGCAGTCTTTCTCTACACAGGTGGCCCACTCAACTGACTACATTTGGGTCATTGTCACACCTCCGGCCACCCTGAGATTGTATCGAAGCTCCTTGAGTGGACTTTGGGAGGCTCCCAAATGTCTCGAGTCACATATTTCCCAATATTATCTTGTTTCTCAAGGCTATTGTAAAATTCACAGACTGAGTATCTTACCACTAGTTGATGCTGTCATTTGTGAAAATACAAACTGAGTTATCACTTTGTCAATAATTTGTTTTATTGTTTGCTTTTAAAGTATTTGCTAATTCTTATTTTTGAGGTCAATCACTGCTTTTTGGTTTCAATAGCAAATTCTTGTATTTTGGTTTTCAGGGATAATGCGTGTTACACTTACTAAGGATTGAATTACAGCAAGATGAGTCTGTTTCCTCCTCATTTTCATTCTAGGCTATGACCTTTCTTATTCTCTTTTTCAGGTTTGTCCAGTTGTATTGAGATATAATTGACATACAGCACTGTAGAAGTTCAAGGTGTACGGCGTAATGATTCGACTTACAAACATTGTGGGATGATCACAGTAAGTCCAGTTAACACCCATCATCTGTCAAGATAAAAGAAATGTCTTTTTTCCTTGTGATTAAAACTGTGAGGATTTCCTCACTAACTACTTTCAGGTATATCACACAGCGGTGGTGACTGTCATTGTTGTGTTGTGCCTTACATCTCTTGTGCTTATTTCCCTCGTGATTGGAAGTCTGTACCTTTTTAGCACCTTCCTCAGATTTCTCTCCACCACCTCCCCTCCTCTGGTAACCAGAAATGTCATCTCTTTATTGATGAGTTTGGTTTTGTTTATTTTTTTTTATCACCTTATATCTCTGAGTTCATAGAGTACTTGTCTTTCTCTGAGTTATTTTTCTTAGTAAAGTGCCCTTAAGGTCCATTCATGTTTTCACAAATGGCAGGATTTACTTTTTATGGCTGATTATTCCATTAAGTATATATCTATCTCACAAGTGCTCAATCGATTTATCCATTGGTGGAACTTAGGTTGTTTTCATGTCTTGACTATTGTGAATGATGCTCCAGGGAACAAGGGGTGCAGATATCATTAAGACATAGTGTTTTGTTCCTTCAGATTATTTCCAGAAAGGAAATAATTGGATATTATGATTTCTATGTTTCTATGAGGAACCCGCATACTGTTTCCACAGTGGCTGCACCAATTTAGCGTCCTACCAACAGTGCTGATGGATTCCTTTTTCTCATGTCCTCACCAGTATATGTTTATCTCTTGTCATTTGATGATACCCATTCTAACAGGTATGAGGTGACATCTCATTGTGGTTTTGGCTTGCGTTTCCCTGATGGTTAGATTTTTTGAGCACCTTTTCAGGTACCTGTTGGCCGTATGTATGTCTTCTCTGGGAAATGTCCTTTGTTCAATTTTTTAAATTTATTATTATTATTATTGCTATCGTGTTGTAATGTTTTTCATATATTTTGGATATTAACCCCTTATAAGATACTTGGTTTGCACATGTTTTTTCCCATTCCTTAGTTGTCTTTAATTTTGTCGATCATTTCTATAGCTGGGAAGATCATTTCTTTTGCTGGGCAGAAGCTCTTTAGTGTGATGTAGTTCCACTTTTCAATTTCTGGTTTAGTTGCTTGTGCTTTAGGTGTCATATCAAAAAAATCATTTCCAAGACTCACTTTATTTTTTTAATTAAGTTTATTGGGGTAACCTTGGTTAATACAATTATATAATTTTCAGGTGTGCATTATAAATTAACATCTGTATATTCTGTTATGTGTTTACCACCCAAAGTCCAGTTTCCTTTAGTTACTATATATTTGATCCCATTTACCCACTTCAAGCTACCCCTACCCCCTATAATCAACCCCCTTAACCCCATCTACCTCCCCCTTCTCCTCCCCTACCCCCTTCCCTCTGGTAACCACTA
>NW_006430908.1:0-594 GCF_000325575.1 Pteropus alecto | reverse complement strand
CAATAACTATATATCTATCAACAATTACTTCAAATATAAATGGATTAATGCGCCAATGAACAGATAGGATAGCTGAATGGATAAGAAAACAAGACCCGTACATATGCTGCCTACAAGAGACTCACTTCAGATCGAAAGACACAGTCTATGGCCATGCCACCCTGAACAGGCCTGATCCCATCTGATCTCAGAAGCTAATCAGGGTAGGGCCTAGTTAGTACTTGGATGGGGGACCACCTAGAAAAACCAGGTACTATAGGCATAAAATTTTTTTTAAAAAAATAAGGGATTGTAAGCCGACAAGGTCCTTGCGATCTGTGAGGCCAACAAAGGATTGCCTCACCCAAAAAAAATTTAAAAAAGACATACAAACTGAATAAAGGGATGGAAAAAGATATTTCATGAAAATGGAAATAAAAAAAAATCTGTGGTAGCAATACTTATTTCAGACAAAATAGACTTTAAAACAAAGACTATAACCAGAGACAAAGGAGGATCCAGTAATTTCACTTCTGGGTATTTATCCAAAGTAACCCAAAATACTACTTTGAAGGGATATATGAATCCATATGTTCATTGAAGCATTATTTACAA
>NW_006430907.1:0-1096 GCF_000325575.1 Pteropus alecto | reverse complement strand
TTTTTTTTATGTATAGCCTATAAAGGTGGTGAGTCATTTTTGGTGCTCCTGCTCTTGACGGTGCTCGCCTGTTGCCATGAACAGACTTTTGTGGCAGTGTTTGTGTGCCAAATGATTTAACTATTAGCTTAGAGTGGGGCAGGCTCTTCCTAAGGCTCTCTGGCATCACTCCCTCTTGGCATCCCTCTGCCCGTGTGCTGTGTTTGGAGTGTACACATAGTCGTTTGAACCAGGATGAGGAGAAAACCTCCCCCTCATTATCTCATATTTTTCTTTTCTGAAATCAGTGAGAAACTGCCTGTATTATTGTTTAGCTTAATTCAGAAAATATCAGTTGATACCGTAGATTCTGTTTTAAATGGGACAAAAAGAATTAAAATACGGCACTAACTTAGACATTAAAAAAACGATTTTATGTGTATATCGTATTTCCAATGTGATTAGTAGCTTTAAAAGGAATTTGATCTATTGTTTTACCCCTTTTAAATTGCGAAATACAAACCACATGTATAAAAAAGGATCAAAGAAATATACAGCTCAATGATTTACTACGCAGCAAAACGTGGATAGTCACCACTCCCAAAAGTGTCCATCTTCCCCCTTTTCAGCCACTCCAGAATAATCAGTATCCCAGTTGTTATATCATCACTTTCTTGCTTTTCTTACTTTCCACCACCTAAGTACATATTCCTAAATGTTATGGTTTAGTTTTTTCCTGTTTTCTGACCTTTCTATAAATGAAATTTCATATTCAGCATGTATTCTTTTGTTAATAGGTTTTGTCATTCCACATGATGTTTGTGAGATTCATTCAAATTGTCAGTATCCTCAGCTTGTTTTCACATCTGTACAGTGAGTGTATTTATTCTATTGTATTAGAAACGGCATGATATACAGTAGTATTTCCGTGTATCATACTGTAAGGTGTTTTTATGTAGTAAGTATATACTACAATTCATCTATTTTCCTGTTGGTGGACATTTGAGTTTTTTCGAATTTTTGGTGATCATGGATAACGGTGTTTATGAACATTCTAGTACTGGTCTCTCGGTGCACATGCGCGTGCATTTCAGTTGTGTGTATGTCCCAGAACGGC
>NW_006430906.1:0-496 GCF_000325575.1 Pteropus alecto | reverse complement strand
TACAGGAAGGAGGACGAGCGATCACGACACGCACCACACGACATGGCGGAATCTCGCGGACGTGATGGTGAGTGAAAGCCAGGTGCAAAAACGCTGTGCAATTGCACTTACAGGACGTGTCAACACAGGGGAATAGTGCCGACTGGGGTCAGACAGTGCTTATGCGTGTGCATGTGTGCGTGTGCGTGTGCGTGTGTGCGTGTGCGTGTGCGTGTGTAGGTGACTGGAAGGGGGCAGGTTGGGCTGTTCTTGACCTGGGTGCTGGTTACACAGGTGTGTTAACCTTGGGAATATTCGTCAGTGTGACATTTATGATACGTGCAATGTTCTGTGTGCATATTATACTTCAGGACGAATGTTACTGAGAGGAAAAGGATGAAGGGAGGGAGAAAGGAAGAGAGAAAGGAGGGACAGGGACAGACAAGAGAAGAAGTGAGGAGGAGACAGGACTTTCCTGGCCCAGAGGAGGTAGAGGGTAAGTTTCAGAATTTTCTGC
>NW_006430905.1:0-375 GCF_000325575.1 Pteropus alecto | reverse complement strand
AGCATTGTTTACAATAGCCAAAGTATGGAGGCAACTAGGGTGTCCATCTGTGGAGAAATGGATAAAGAAGTTGTGGTACATATATACAATGGAATATTACTCAGCCATAAAAAAGAATGAAATCTTGCTCTCTGCAACAACATGGGAGGACCTGGAGGGTATTGTGCTGAGGGGAGTAAGTCAGACAGAGAAAGACAAATGCCATATAATTTCACTTATATGTGGAATTTAAAGAAAAAAATAAGTGAACAAACAAAACAGATACAAACTTATAAATA
Source organism: Pteropus alecto (assembly GCF_000325575.1). Taxonomy (NCBI): domain Eukaryota; kingdom Metazoa; phylum Chordata; class Mammalia; order Chiroptera; family Pteropodidae; genus Pteropus; species Pteropus alecto. The sequence continues at coordinate 97 of NW_006430905.1, read as the reverse complement.
TGGAGAAGAAACTGATGGTTGCCAGATGGGAAGGCAGTGGGAGTTGGGTGGGCGAAAAACGTTAAGAGCATTAAGTTCAAATTGGTAGTTACAAAAT
>NW_006430904.1:0-227 GCF_000325575.1 Pteropus alecto | reverse complement strand
ATTTATTGGGATGACATTGGTTAATAAAATTATATCGGTTCCAAGTGCAAAATTCAATAATACGTCATCTGCATATCGCATTGTGTGTTCACCACCCAAAGTCAAATCTCCTTCCATCACCATGTATTTGAACCTCTTCCCTTACCTTCTGACTATCCATGAGTTTGACCAAATTTATACTTAGACAAGTTCCCTATTCGTATTCTTCATTTTCCTTTTGAAGTATT
>NW_006430903.1:0-347 GCF_000325575.1 Pteropus alecto | reverse complement strand
AAAACATAGACAGTAAACTCTCTGATATTGCTAAACAGTAATTTCTTTTCAGTTATATCTCCTCAGGCAAGGGAAACAAAAGAAAAAAAATAAACAAATGGGACTACATCAAACTAAAAATTTTTTTGTACAGCAAAGGAAACCAACAAAATGAAAAGACAACACACTCAATGGGAGAAGATATTCACTTATGCTACATCTGATAAGAGGTTAATATCCAAAATATATAAAGAATTCATACAACTCAACGAAAACCATACAATCCAATTAAAAATGCACAAAAGGCCTGAACAGATATTTGTACAAAAAGGAAATACAGATGGCCAATAGACATAAGAAAAGATGCT
>NW_006430902.1:0-1126 GCF_000325575.1 Pteropus alecto | reverse complement strand
AACAGTTATTTACAAATGGCTAATATTCACACACACATACTGTATGTGCGTGTGTGTGTGTATGTATATATGTGTGTGTATATATATATGTGTGCACATTTTCCCTTGTTAAATATATTGTATACTGAACTTTTAATAAATTACATAAAAATTTTAAAAAATCCCCAAGTCAGATCCACTTCAGCTATTCATTTGACATGATCAGCAATTTATATAAAAGTTACAATATGTGACGTATATTTTTACCAAGTATGTGTATATCTATACATCTATTCTGTATATATACTTGATGTATTTTTATGTGCATACATATATAAAGTACATACATACACATATATGAAATACACACATATATACAGTTTTTATATATGGCATCCTAGGATCTTTTGTTTTTGGTCTTACAATTAGGGAAGTATGTAATGAAAGCTTGTGAGACTGACATTTTAAAATGATTTGAGATACATACTACTGTCACTGTGTTCTGTATTTTTATATACACTTCATGTTATTGAAAACCTACATATTTAGAAAGAAAATACCAAGATACTTCTTAGTATTTCTTAATAGTACTACTCTGGAATAGTGCCGAGGGAAATTTTTGACTCAGCTAATACATAGTACTTAGAGCTCTGATTTTAATGACCTGTACTTTATGGGGAGGTTTTGGAAGGTGTCTTCATGAGAGGTCATGGGTGTCCACTCCTTACAGTTAGTTAAATTCAACATCGCTAACTATTAGGGAAATGCAAATCAAAACCACAATGAGATACCATTTCATACATGTTAGAATAGCTGTTATCAACGGGACAAGTAATAACAAATGTTGGAGAGGCTGTGGGGAAAGGGGAACCCTCATAGACTGCTGGTGGGACTGCAAATTGGTACAGCCACTGTGGAAAACAGTATGGAGTTTCCCCAAAAAACTAAGAATTGATCTACCATATGATCCAGCAATCTCTCTACTGGCTATTTATCCAAAGACTTGAAAACCCATATCTGAAAAGATATTTGCACACCGATGTTCATAGCCCCATTATTCATGGTGGCCAGAACTTGGAAGCAACCGAAGTGTTCTATGATAGGTGATTAGATAAAGAAGCTGGGGTACATACATACAATGGAATAT
>NW_006430901.1:0-403 GCF_000325575.1 Pteropus alecto | reverse complement strand
TATCATACACCATGATCAAGTTAAATTTATTCCTGGGATGTAAGGTTGATTCAATATTCGCAAATCAATTAATGTGATACACCACATTAACATATCAAAAGATAAAAACCATATGATCATATCAATAGATGCAGAAAAAGCATTTGACAAAATCCAGCATCTATTTATGATAAAAACTCTCAGCAAAGTGGAAAGATAGGAGACATACCTTAACATAATAAAGGCCATATATGACAAACCTACAGCTAACATCATATTCAATGGGAAAAGGCTAAAAGCATTTTCCTTAAGATCAGGAACAATACAAAGATGCCCACTTTCAGCACTCCTTTTCAACATTGTATTAGCCACAGCAATAGATAAGAAAAAGAAATAAAAGACATCCGAATTGGAAAGGAAGAAG
>NW_006430900.1:0-694 GCF_000325575.1 Pteropus alecto | reverse complement strand
ACTCTTTCACTGCTTCCAGTAAAAGTGCAAAGTGGGCACCGTTAGCTCCCCTTCATAAATTTGCCAACTAAAGTTTAGAAGTTTCAGTGCCTTACACAAAGTACTGACGAAGGCAGGAAGCCCAGGCCCTGTGCTCTGCCGCATCGCCAGCGGCTTTGAGTTTGTTGAGTGACCCTGAGAGTGGCACGGGGCTGGTCTGGGCGTGGGGGAGGTGGCCACGGTTGACTAGGAAGCACCCGTGACCTCTAGAGGTTTGTGTCAGTGAACGAGCCTTGGGTGAGTATCTGCTGGACAAATCCAGCAATGAATGAATGAGGCGGCTCTTGGTGAGCTAGACCATCATGATGTTGATCGCCCCGAGGAAATGTGCCACACCGTTGTCGCGAGGGCTTTTTGCTCACATGCAGCAGCGGGCGCTGGGTAGACTGTGACCTCGCAAGGGAAAGGCACAAAGGTCCTGAGAAGATACGTGGTGCCGAGTAGAAACGAAGGCTCCCTCCCTTCACTGGGGCAATGCCCCCAACACGACCCAGCTCTCGGTGGTGTCGGTGTCCCTCTCCCAGCCCCAGGTCTGCCTGGGGGACGCATTCACTGGCTCCCGCAGCCGCGGGGGGCAGGGGGCGGCCAGCGCCAGCGAGCGAGGCCGGGAGCCCTGGCTGGGCGGGCCGAGGCTGCGAGGGGGCGCCGCAGAGAG
>NW_006430899.1:0-453 GCF_000325575.1 Pteropus alecto | reverse complement strand
TTGGATGCCTTTTATATCTTTCTCTTGTCCGATTGAACTCGCTAGGACCTTGAATGTTATATTCAATAAGAGTGGCGATAATGGACAGCCTTGCCTTGCTCCTGATCATAGAGGGAAGGTTTTTAGTTTTTCACCATTAAGTATAACGTTGGCTGAGGGTTTGTCATAAATGGCCTTTATTATATTAAGATACTTTCCTTCTATACCAATTTTATTAAATGTTTTGATCATAAATGGATGCTGTGTCTTGCCGAAGGCTTTTTCTGCATCTATTGATATGATCATGTTTCTTATTTTTTAATTTGTTTACGTGGTGTATCACATTAATTGATTTGCGTATGTTGAACCACCCCTGTGTCCCTGGGATGAGGCCCACTTGATCATGGTATATAATCTTTTTAATATTTTGTTGTATTCGGTTCAGTAGTATCTTATTTAGGATTTTTGCATTTG
>NW_006430898.1:0-439 GCF_000325575.1 Pteropus alecto | reverse complement strand
GGTGGCCTTATGTAGTAGGTGTCTTGTAGGGCCCAACGGCACAGTCTCCCTTATCACCTGAGCCATGTGCTCCAGATATGTCCCTTATGTGTGTTGTGTGTGCCTTCTTAATGTAGTTGAGCCTCGATTGCTGTTTGCACATCAATTGTAGAGATTGACATTCTGGGTGATTGGTCGTGAGGACTAGACAGTGACTACAGTGGAGGAGTTGTTGCACAGAGGCTGACCCTACAAAGCAGGACTCACTTTAGCAGGGCTATGGTGTCTGCCCAGTCTTCCCTTTGCATATGTCGTCCTTGGATTTGGCCTGGGTGGTGCTCCAGCTCAGTCAGAAGCTGGCCACGGGGCATACTGGCCCTGGGGCCTCTAAAGAGGGACGTTGCCACAGGCCAAGCTTCCTCATCTTTTGTAATATGGATAGATTGAGAATTTTCTAAAT
>NW_006430897.1:0-629 GCF_000325575.1 Pteropus alecto | reverse complement strand
GGGTAACAGTACATTCGACCGGTCCAGACAAACATGCACAATACAGACAGACAAAACAGACTACTGGTAATACGAAACGCTAGCGTATCAGAAACCGAAATCGAAACAGGTGCTGGGTCAGGGTCTGATGTCTCAGACCCGACCATACTAGGGAAGTTGTGCTGCGTCCAGCCTTCCACTAGTTCTTAGGGCCCACAGACAGAAACAGGTGTAACAGGACTCTTAGACTAACTCACCGGTGAGACTGGATCAGAAGGCTCGCGTCCAATTTTCAGAAATGTTTGTCCACCAGTCTCTCTGATTTAGGGCCGCCCGACCTCCGGGACTGAGGAATGTCTCTCCCCTGGACACGGTCGGTCGTGCCACCCGGGGTCGTGCCCCACCTGGAGCAATCGGAGTTGTGGGTCTCAGAGAAAACTCCCCTTCTCTCTCTGGGGAGGATTTCGCTGGGGCCTCCAAATGTTATGGTGCGAATGATTCTAAGACCCACGGAGCCAATTGAGATTAATTATGAGCCTTTATTAGCGGGCCGGTGACTAACTCTACCATGCAGGGTTAGAGGAGGAGATTCGCCCCAAGCTCCCAAAAGAGGCGGTTTATAAAGCCTAGAAACCATACCCTGGTTTAAC
>NW_006430896.1:0-531 GCF_000325575.1 Pteropus alecto | reverse complement strand
ATTTGGATCTTTGAGTCCTCCCTTTTTCAGTCATTACTGTCTCAGTTTGTCCCTATGTATGCTGAACTTTCATTACTATCTTGCTATAGCAAATCTCTTCTTATTGTTGAAGCTTATAATGCCCTGTTCTTAGTAAGGGTTGCACTCTTTTGCTTCTATTTGCCTGATAATCATTTTACTCTCTATTATGTTTTATTTTTTGTCATTTTGTTTTAAGTGCACTAACCCCTTTCATTATTTCCTGTAATGCAGGACTTTTCTTGGAGAATTCCCTCAATTTTTGTATGTTTGAAAAGTCTTTCTTTTTCCTTCATATCTAAAGGAGAGCTTAGCTGAATATATTATTCTTGGCTGGTAGTTCCTTTCATTTAACAGTGTGAATATTTGATTCCACTCCTTTCTGGTTATGAGGTTTGTGCTGAGAAGTCTGATGATTGTCTAATGGGTTTTCCTTTATAAGTTATCATCTTCTTTTTCTTGGCTGCCCTGAGAATTTATTCTTTGTCATTGATTTTTGATAATTTTAATACA
>NW_006430895.1:0-318 GCF_000325575.1 Pteropus alecto | reverse complement strand
AGTTTTTAATCCATTTTGAGTCTATTCTTGTATAGAGAGTAAGAAGGAGTTCCATTTTTTTTTTGCATGTATCTGTCCAATTTTCCCAGCCCCATTTATTGAAGAGACTGTCTTTACCCTATTGTATATTCTTGCCTCCTTTGTCATATATTAAGTGAATATATACTCGTGGATTTATTTCTAGGCTCTCTATTCTGTTCTATTGATCAATGTATCTGTTTTGATGCCAGTATCATGCTGTTTTGGTTACTGTAGACTTGTAGTATAGTTGGCTATCAGGTAATGTGATACCTCCAACTTTATTTTTCTTTCTCAAGG
>NW_006430894.1:0-1090 GCF_000325575.1 Pteropus alecto | reverse complement strand
TGAGGCGCCAGCGCCGGGGCCGAGCCCATAGGTCAGGACTTGGGGACTGCCCCAGCCGAGGAGGCCCCCCGCGGGGCCCAGCCTCCCGTGGACACCAGACTCCCGACTTCCATTCTGTCCCGACGAGCCCCCTGGGTCCTCGAGAGATGCCCAGTTCTGCGTTCCCGGGCCCGGCACCCCGCCCACCCGGGCGGCCTTCCCACTCACCCTGCTCCATCATCTCCAGCAGCCCCTTCTTGATGAGCCCCTCGCGACCTTGCCTGCCAGCCATCTTCTTCTCCAGAGCTGCACAGACACAGACAGGTGAGTCAGGCAGGGGTCCCGTTGGCAGAGGACACAGTGAGGCAGCAGGTGCCGCCGGGTTAGGGCCCCCGGCCCACGGGGAGGGGGCCCCCGGCTTTCCCACGGAGCAGCCTGCCGCGGGCCGCACACACGGCGTGGCCGATGGAAGCGCCCTGAGTTCACCTTAAAACGATCGCTCCCGTGATTTCTGTGAAAGGCAGCGCCTCGCAGGACACCCCCTCTCGGCCGGCTCCCACCGCCATTCCGGCCCCCCCCAAGTGCTCCTGACTGTCTCTGCCCCGGGTACGCAGGGGCATTACCCTGCGGTTCCTGCTGCCGTTGGCCGAACATCCTGACCGCTCCTTATGTCTGTCCACAGCCCGGCGTCCGCGAGGCTGTCCCGCCTACATGCCCCAGGTTAATGCTCTCAGAGAAGTCACCAGGCAGACGGGGAGGCGGGAGGCTGGGCCCCCATCCCCTTCCACCGACCCCGACGTGCCCTTCCAGCCTCCCCACCCCAGAGCAAAACATGCCTCAAGCCACCCGCGTTCTCCCTGCCTCTCGCACCCCCTCTCCCCTCCTCCCCTGGGGCTGGGGGGTGGGGTGCTTGCTCCTTGACAATCTCCTTTAACTGCCCAGAAAACGAAGAGCCTACGGTAGAGCACACTCTCCAAATACGAACCTACGTAACCCTCGGACCCTTCCTCTAAAAGACGTGGACAGAGTGTCGGCTGTTAAGCCTGGCCCACGAGGGCCCACGTGTCACCTGTGTGTGCCGGCACTGCCCGTGCGGGCTGTAGTGGGGACC
>NW_006430893.1:0-727 GCF_000325575.1 Pteropus alecto | reverse complement strand
GTTCTGATACATGCTACAACATGGGTGAACCTTGACAAAATAATACTGGATGAAAATGAAAGAGACAAAAAGTCACATAGCATGTGAGCTCATTAGTGTGAAATATCTAGAATAGTCAAATCTATAGAAACAGAAAGTAGAGTAGTGATTGTCAGGGACTGGGGTAGGAGAGCGGAAAGTGGGGGGTGACTGCTTAATGGTTTCAAGGTTTCCTTTTGGGTGATAAAAATGTTGGGGAACTAAATAGTAATGACGGCTGCACAACATTTTGAATGCATCAAATGACACTGAATCATGCACTTTAAATGGTGAAAATGGTAAATATCATATTACAGAGATTTTACCACAATATTTTATAAAAGGAAATAGCAATACAGGCTCTATAATAGTCCAAGGTCATGTTGGTGAACGTCGTTTTATAAATCTGAAAACTGAGCTTCCTCCTAGACTGATACACTCCCGTATAAACATTTCCTTCCACAGGGCTACACCTCGTATCAGCTCTGGGCAGCAACTCCAGTCCCAAGGTGCCTGCACACATAGTCTGTGTGTGTCTGCCTGCCCACCTGTAGGGACTCCAGGCTACACAAAGACCTTCCCCAACATTGTATGGTCAGTGGGAGCTGAGGAGACACCCCAGATGCACAAATATGGGCAGGAAGGCAGGTTGCCTAAAAGTTCTCAAAAGCCCTTTTCTGACAAGTGAAAAATGTTGTTGACTTTAAGT
>NW_006430892.1:0-685 GCF_000325575.1 Pteropus alecto | reverse complement strand
TACAAAAGCTCACACAGCTTGTAAGAGGCAGAGCCAGCAACTAAATCTACTCCATCTGGCCCCAGAGCCTCTGGTCTCCACCTAGTCATTCTTCCCTTCCTTCTAACCTCCTTCTTACCCCTGTACCTTAATCTATTCTCCATAACACGCCTGCACCTGGAGGCAGTCATAGGACAGACAGAGAACCTCAGAATGTCAGAGGCCATCGCCTCTCCCTCCAGTTAGGTATACAAGCCTACACACAGACGTGCACAGGAGCACATGCATGTACAGACAGGACACATGTACCCATAAACACACCGTACACATGCACATGCATGAACATGTGTCTACCCCTGCTCCTCCATGCCCCCAATTCCATTCCCGGGTATGACAGGCTACACCTCTGCAGCCCAGGTCCCCATAGGCTCCTGGACACAGAGCTCAGTGTGGCATCAGTAACGTTCTCCTCTCCTAGGAAAACCACAGGGCTAACCCCTCAGAGCTCTGTCTACCTTCCTATCATCGACTCCCATAGTAGGCAGAGGGAAGAACCAGCACATTTCTGAAGCTGCATCTGCACTGTAAGCAGCCTCCTTTCTCAGAGACTTGGAGCCTGATCTCCATCCCCTGGCAGGCCCCAGCCCTGGTCAGGCCCCAGCCCTGGTCAAGCCCCAGGATCTCCTCTGTCAGCCCACAGGTAGGC
>NW_006430891.1:0-303 GCF_000325575.1 Pteropus alecto | reverse complement strand
CTCCTCAAACTCTTCCAAAAAACCAAAGAGGCAATAACTGCCAACTCATTTTATGAGGCCAATATTACTCTGATACCAAAACCCGATAAAGATAACACACAAAAAGAAAACTACAGACCAATATCTCTCATGAACACAGATGTAAAAAATTATACACCACGATCAAATGAGCTTCAACCTAGGGGCACAGGGATGGTTCGACATATGTAAACCAATTAATGTGATACACCACATAAACAAATTAAACATAAGAATCATATAATAATAGATGCAGAAAAGGCCTTCGACAAGATAGGGCATCCA
>NW_006430890.1:0-407 GCF_000325575.1 Pteropus alecto | reverse complement strand
ACTGCAGGCACGGATCCCCTCTGTTCTGCAGTTTGTCTTTGCTCAGAACGTGCATATCTTTAAGTCCCCGATGCGCTCGGTTAACGGGATGGGGACAGGCGATTCAGTGGACTTTCTCCGCCTGTGCTCCAGCCCCCTGACCTCCAGGGAGAGTGGGGAGGCGGGCTGGAGGGTGAGGATCATAGGCCTCGGGCCTCAGTTTCGTCTTCTGTAAGACCGGGCCAGGGTGAGGTTGGCTGCAGACCCTGGACGTGGAACCACGTGGGAAGCAGTTAGCTCCGTCAGTGGTGGGGAGGTCGTGCATGATGGGTCAGGTCCCCGGAGAGTAGGACACGCCCACGCCTACGCCCACCTGGGCGGTCATACCTTCATGAGTCCACCTGTCTTCCATCTTGAAATCTTATTGT
>NW_006430889.1:0-2419 GCF_000325575.1 Pteropus alecto | reverse complement strand
ATGGCAGCAGAGGATAACGAATAACGTTTCACGACTTACAGTCTGGTGCTATTCCCAAAATGCACACGAGATGGCAGCAGAGGATCACAAATAATGTTTCATGACCTACACTCTGGTGCTATTCCCAAAATTCACACGAGATGGCAGCAGAGGATCACAAATAATGTTTCATGACCTAAACTCTGGTGCTATTCCCAAAATGCACACGAGATGGCAGCAGAGGAGGTTCCCTGCCTAAAGGGCTCTGCCCACCATTAAAATAAGAGTCCAGACCCTTGATACTTAGCTAGCTTTGAAATAACTCCTGTCCTTTACATATCTCTTCTCACCTACTGCTTCTGTTTGTCAGATGAGGAAGGAAAATTATTATATCCATTTTACAGGTATTTAAACTGAAGATTGATTCTAACATAATTCTGAATCCAGGACGCCACATCACACAGGATCCCGGATAGAGTAATCCAAATAGTCTTTGCAGCTTTGAGATGAATCTTGGAAATTCTATTTGAAGAAAATCTACACATAACCTAATGGTCCAGCTTGTCATATATTCACTCAAGCTGCTTTTTGTTGTGGGACTTGGACAGGCAGCTGGGGATAGGGACGGGTGGGAAGGAAGAAGGTGGCCCAGCCCTTCACAGGAGTACAGCCAGCACCAGATTCTTATAACGACGACTTCTCCACTTCTACTCCCTGCCATCCTCTGGCATTTTAAGTCTGTTCTTTTTCAAGCCAGAGCACTGGCCTGCTCATGTCCCTTCCTCTGAGGTCTCAACCTCCCCCTCCTCTATTCTCGATCACCTCAGGCCTTGCAGGACCAAGAGCACCAGGGACACCCGCTGTGCTCCCAGTGTGGGTCCCAAGGCTGTAAGCTCCTCTTGGCTGGCCAGCCCTCTGTGTCCTCCCAACACACCCATGGTGGCAGCAATGAGATGAAAATGGAATCTGACTTGTACAGTCTGCTCATTCTCCCTGATTAACAAAAAAAGCTGACTCTACCCATATCACATACTTTGCATTTACACTCTCACCCCATTTTTGTTCCTTTAAAAAAACACAGTTTTTTAGGGACTTTTATACCAAAGTGTTTTCTGCAAAGCAAAAATTCAGCAATGAGATTTCTTTCAGTTAGATTTAATTTTGTGCATAAAGATGTGTCCTTGAAGAGTGCTGTGTGTCAAATGAGGTGAGCAGTCTGCTGTTTCTTTGAAGTCTGGGGAGCGAAGGGCAGATCTTGTTGCTTTCATGGTGTGCTCAGTTTTCCCACCTATATCTCCATAGGATGGGGAACAAAGGCAGCACGGGTCTCACACTTCAAAACGTCCCCAGTGCAAACCCAGGTTCTTACAGGAGCCAAAATTTAGGGACCTGGATGAAAAAAGGGGGGATAGTGAATAGCCAGAAGAAAGTATCATGTGTCTGAAGCAGCCTGCCTTCTCCAACTGTCAGAAGCAAGCACCAGCTGGAGCCGGCGTCTCCGTTTGGGATTGGGATCAGCAGAAGCAGTACTGTCCTAGGGGTTGGAGCAGTGGCCATGGGCACCGTCTGCCAGGTGTCTGTGGGGCCAGCTCCCAGTCCTGAGCTGAAGTTAAACCATTGTCTCATTAATTGCATATTCACTATATCAGGCAATGTGCTTAGTGCTTTAGATGACTGTTTTCTCTCCTATTTTACTTTATTTTTTTAAACCACTTTTATGAAGGAATGATTGACATATAAGAAGCTGTACCAATTTGATGAATTTGGAGATCTCACCTGTGAACCATCCCCACCCGTATAGTATCTGCCATAAACATATCTGTCCACCTACAAAAGTTTCCTCACACAATCTTTATTTATCATTATTATCATTATTTGTGTGTGTGGTGAGAACCATAAAATTCATCCCCTTAGCAAATGTCAACTGTACAGTGCAGTATTGTTAGCTGTAGGTACCACGATGTAAAGTAGACCCAGAATTTATTCATCTCGCATAACAAACTTTCTACCCCAAATTACACATTGAGCATTACCAGCAAGACCAAGCCCAAGCTGCTAGCACTACAGCCAGCAGCCACTCACCCCAGGTTTCCAGACCCTGCTCAACCACAGAGCGGAGGGGAGGGGAGGGGTGGTGTGCTGGGGGGCCACTCTGAGCCCATGAGAGTTGGTAAGCTAAGGAAACCCTCACTTCCTGAGTTCCTCTTTTCTGCTGGCTATTAGCTCTGTTCCTTAGAGGGTCCGAAATGGGAAGAGTGGATGGCCTGCTTGTTGCCTCTTTTCCGGTTTCCACCTGGTGGGGAGTGTAGTTTACCTGTGGGCTGCAGCTTCTTCCTCTGTCTTCCAGGTTCTACCTTCTCCAAGGGTTCCGAGGCCTTCACGGGCCATCGTTGTCATCCTCCTTTTGCTGTTTGACACTAATTCTTGGACCGACACTGAT
>NW_006430888.1:0-530 GCF_000325575.1 Pteropus alecto | reverse complement strand
TTGTGGTGAGTAAAGGTTATTGCTGTAATATTTAGAGATTTTGTTAGAAATTCCAAGAAGTTGGAGAGCCTAGTACAGTTTGATACCAAAGACTAAGAAATTAACTTTGTTCTTTCTCAAAAATGTCATGGCAATTTTTTTTTTTTTTTATGATCCCATATACATTTTACGGTTATTTGTTTCAGTTCTGTGAAAAACACCAGTGGTGACTTTTCTTTAAGTGTGATTTTGTTATTAGTTTCAAGTATATAGGTCATTGGTTAGACATTTATATAGTGTATGAATGATCCTTCTAGTTATTCTTTCTCTCTTTGGGCTCTTCATGAAACCATTACATTACTGGTAACTGCATTTCCTATGCTTTGCATCTTGTCTTGATGAGTATCTATCAACTACGAATTTGTACTTTAATCTTTCACCCCATTCTTCCAGTCTTTCAGCCACTCTCTCCTCTGGCCATCACCAAATTCTCCTCTATAACTGTGTGTCTGTTTTAGATTAGTTTGCTCTTTTTGTTCCTTAGATTCACA
>NW_006430887.1:0-726 GCF_000325575.1 Pteropus alecto | reverse complement strand
AGATGAAGCATTAGGTTGTTTATTTGGGCTTGTTCATGTATTTGGAGATAGGCTTGTAATGAAATGAACTTTCCTCTTATGATTGCTTTTGCCGTGTCCAAAAGTTTTTATATGTTGTACTATAATTATCATTCATTTCTATGTATCTCTTAATCTTTTTATTTCTTCTCTTACCCAGTTATTCTTCAGTAGTATGTTGTTTAATCTCAATGTATTTGTGGTTCTTCCAGCTTTCTTTTTACAATTGATATCTGGTTTCAAAGCATTATGGTCAGAGAATATGGTTGGTATGATTTCAACCCTCTTATATTTGTTGAGGCTATCTCTGTGTCCCAGTATGTGGTCAGTCCTTCAGAATGTTCCATGTGCACTAGAGAACATTGTATTAGCAGCTGTTTTGGGGTGAAAGGCTCTGAAAATTTCAATTATGTCCAGGTAGTCTAATATGTCATTTATAGATGTAATTTCCTTATTGATTTTGTTTGGACGATCTGTCCATATCTGACAGTAGGGTATTTAGGACCCTACTATGATGGTGTTTGGTATGTTTCTCCCTTTAGTTCTGTTAGTAATTACTTTATATATTTCATAATTCCCTGATTAGGAGCATAGATATTAATAAGTGTTATATACTCTTGGTGAAATAATTCCCTTTATCATTATGAATTATCCCTCAGTATCTTTCTTTACATTTTTTATTTGAAGTCTATTTCATCTGATATTAGT
>NW_006430886.1:0-468 GCF_000325575.1 Pteropus alecto | reverse complement strand
TCTCCCTTCATTTGGCTTAAATATTATTTGCCTTACCTAAAGATTTCTTAATTTGAAGCTCATAATTAGTATTCACTTTATTATTTATATTTATTTTTTTTTCAAATTTCAGGCCTTTCATACGTTTAGAGATCTGCTACACTTTCTTGGCCCGACCCAAATCTTTTTTCCCTAGGGATTGTTCCAGAGGAGAAAACTGTCCAGAAGATGTTAATTAATTTGAAATTGTTCCAAATATTCAAATGAACTAATCTATAATAACTCTTCCATCTCTTTTATTTAAAACAGTAGGATAGCATTCATGATATAAAGAGCAAGGGCTGTGTCAGTACATGTAAATAGAACAATGATTTTTCTGGTAGAAATATCTGAGAAATTTCTAATACTCAAATTTCTTTCTAGGCTGGAGTATATCTATCTGATTTCTATAACAATGTTTTCTTGTTATAGTTTCTTTGCATAGATATC
>NW_006430885.1:0-605 GCF_000325575.1 Pteropus alecto | reverse complement strand
TGTGAATAGCTCCTTAGTATATAACATACTGTTTTACATTTTGCATCTAAACAAACAAACACTATCTCCTTGTAACCTACTGAGATGCAGCTCAGACTTAAATCCTGGTAAGTTTCAGGATGATACCTCTAAGTCCTCTTGGCTCCTCTCCTTGCTGCCTTGGAGTCCGTTCTTCATCAGAATCCTCAGAGTCATCCACCTGCGATTTGATGGCCCTGCCTGCATTGATACAGGAATGCTGATTTAGGGGTTCTGAGACCTGGAAAGAAATAAAATCATTATCCCGAAAAGGAATAGCTTGAAGGAGAAACGAAGCACCACAAAGCCAGAGTGACTCACTCTGATGGGCTGGGAGAGCCTAGAGCAAGGCATCCTGAGCTCTGCATTGTTAGTGTCAGCCCCGCGCTGACACAAAAAACCAAAATTTCTCTCCAGATTGTTCTCCACACAGACGAAAACTGTATGCAGATGAAACTGCCTAAGAGAGAACCAAGCTAATACAGGAGTTTCATGTTTCCTAGACTCATCTGCACTCCTACTTCCTATTACCTGTAGCCTGCAGCACACCACAGTTCCTTTTCACATTCCTGGAATAGATTTTCTCC
>NW_006430884.1:0-537 GCF_000325575.1 Pteropus alecto | reverse complement strand
TTAAACAATAAGAAAAGATTTGCTATAGCAAAATAATAATGAAAGTTCAGTATACATAGAAACAAATTGAGATAACAATGACTGAAAAGGGGAGGATTCAAAGATCCATATTCACAAAGGGGAAAGGAGATAAGGCACACACAGAAGAAAAGGGACGACAGTATAAATATATATATAACTATCTTTTTCATATTTGTAATGGTAACCACACACCATAGAGTCAGAACTGAAGAAAAGGGACGAAGAAATAACAATGATTGAAAAGGGGAGGATTCATAGATCCAAATTCGCAAAGGGGAAAGGAGATAAGGCATATGCAGAAGAAAAAGTATAAATATATATATAACTATCTTTTTCATATTTGTAATGGTAACCACACACCATAGAGTCAGAACATAAAACAAGAAGAATCAGAGGCAAAACCCACAAAAGCAAACCAAAACAAAGAAAAACAGAAACACGAGGACAAGAAGCAATGGAAACACCAGGCTACCAGATAGCCAAAGATAACATGGCTATAAGAAGACCTCATATTTC
>NW_006430883.1:0-589 GCF_000325575.1 Pteropus alecto | reverse complement strand
TCAGGTTTTCTGGTTAGGGTTACACTTAGGTTAAGTTTCAGTTTACGGTTAGGGTTACATTTAGGTTCAGGTTAGGTTTTGATTTACGCTTAGCGATTGGGTTAGGGTACGATTTTAGATATAGGATTAGTGTAGGGTTATGGTTAAGGTAGAGATAGGTTAGGGTTATGGGTTAGGGTTAGAGTTAACTTTAGTGTTAAGGTTAGAGTTATCATTAGGATTAGGGTTAGCGTTATGTTTAGGTTTGGGTTTAGGTTTATGGTTAGAGTTAGTATTAGGATTATTGTGAGGGTTAGGGTTAGAATTAGGATTAGGGTTTGCTTTTGTTTTGTGTTTAGGATCAGGGTTAGGGTTAATATTAGGGTTCACGTTAGGGTTAGCGTTAGTTTTAGAATTAAAGTTAGGGTTAGATTTAGGGTAAGCGTTTAGGTTTAAGGTTATTGTAAGTTCAATATTTAGGGTTAGCGTTATCGTTACGATAAGGGTTAGAATTCGAGTTAGATTAAGAAGTTAGAATTAGGTTTAGGTTTGGGTTCAGGTTAGGATTAGGCTTGGTGTTAGGGTTATGGAGAGAATTAGGGTTTGGATT
>NW_006430882.1:0-448 GCF_000325575.1 Pteropus alecto | reverse complement strand
AGGAAAAGGAGCAGAGACTAGAAAGCATTTTAAGATACATAGTTGACAAGAAATTCTCAAATCTAAGGAATGAGCTGGAACTTGGAATTTAAGAAAACAACAGAACCCTCAATTACCTCAACCAAAATGGGCCTTCACAAAGACACATTGTATGAAAATTATAAAAAATCAATGACAATAGCTATAATCAACAGGAGAAGTAACAACAATGCTGGAGAGGATGTGCAGAAAAAGGGACTTTTATACATTGTTGGTGGGACTGCAAAATGGTGCATTCACTATGGAAAACAATATGGAGGTTCCTCAGAAAACTAAGAATTGATCTACCATATGATCTAACAATCCCTCTACTGAGTATTCACCAACAAAGACTTAAAAATTCATATCCCTAAAGATATTTGCACACCGATGCCCATAACAGCATTATTCACAGTGGCCAGGACATGGA
>NW_006430881.1:0-916 GCF_000325575.1 Pteropus alecto | reverse complement strand
ACCTCTTTTATAGATATCTTGTTATTGCTATTGTTGTTACAGTAGCTTTATTACAGATTTTTAAAAAAGAACTCCATTTTACAAAAAGAAAATAGGTTAACTTTCTCCAGCTCTGCAAAATTTGGTGTGCACGGAGATATGAAATCTTTTTCTTAAGCGAATGAAGTCCAAAATTAGTAGAAGGAAGGAAATAACAAAGATCAGAGCAGAAATAAATGGAACTGACTAAGGGACAATAGAAAAGATCAATAAAACTAATATTTGTTTTTTTGAAGAGATTAACCAAGTTGAAAAACCTCTGGCTAGGGTTTGCTTTGGCAGGACATGCACCAAAAAACCTGTGGCTTAGACTCACCAAGAAAAAAAGAGAGAGGGCTCAAATAAATCAAGTCAGAAATGAAAAAGGAGCCATTATAACTGATACTACAGAAATACAAAGGATTATAAGAGACTACTATGAATAATCATAGGCCAACAAAATGAACAACCTAAGAGATATGGATAAATTCCTACAAACATATCACCTACCAAAAGTGTATGATTTTATTTATATGTAGAACCTAAAATAAAAAAACAAAAAACAAATTCACAGATACAGAGAACAGCTTGGTGGTTGCCAGAGGTGGGGGAGAGGGGTAGGGCATGGGTGAAATGGGGGATGGTGGTCGAAAGGTATAAAATTCCAGTTAGAATATAAACAATGCCTATGGATGTAATATACAGCATGGTGACTATAGTTAATAATACTGTATATTCTATATTTGAAAGTCGTTAAGGGAGTTGATCTAAAAAGTTATCATAACGAGAAAAAAAGGAAACCATGTGTAATGATGGATGTTTACTAGACTCACTGTGGTGATCATTCTGCAATATATACAGATATTGAATCATTATGCTGTACACCTGAAACAAATAC
>NW_006430880.1:0-749 GCF_000325575.1 Pteropus alecto | reverse complement strand
CACATTTGCATCATTTGATCAGACTGTTGAATGAATACCTACAGTGATGATGTCTTGAGAACCTGATGAGAACCAGAATGTTCAAAATGATGGACCTGTTTACCAATATCCAACTTCTCCTTCTTGATCACACTGGAGACCACACTTCCCAGCTCCCTCACAGTGAACAGTACATGCCAGTGAGCTATATCTCTTCTGGATTAAATTACCAATGGGCAACTCTCTCTTCCTCTTCCACAGTGACATATTCTACATGATACAATTGTAAATAATAGTACTTCCATCAGCCTGGAATATGAGGAAATGTTGATAACAGAGAATATACTGGAAGTACACTGGAAGTGAGAAATCAATGTTGCGTTAGACCACACTGAGTTTCCAAGGTTAATTACAGATTGGCTGTAAATGGAAGCTGCAAATAGAGTTTAATCCTGAGAGCAACACAAGAAATAAATCCACTTTGGGTCATTAATTGTACTTTAAGTACTATAGGTACTAACAAAAGAATACATTTCATAATCATACATGAATAACATATATAATAGAATATGTTGACAAAATGCCCACATGCTTATATTAGGCTAGCCAGGTGAGACCAAGAAAATAATATACAAATTAAAGGAATATCAAGAAGTCATTTCACCTAACATAAAATTAAGGTTTAATCAAAAGAATGAAAATATTAAAATTAAAGATTTCCATTTTAAGTAATACTGTGAAATATCCTAAAACATTTTCAATAAAATACT
>NW_006430879.1:0-243 GCF_000325575.1 Pteropus alecto | reverse complement strand
ACCCAAGGGTGTCTTCTGTGAACTCAGGCTTCCTCTCATCACTTACGCAGAAAACACAAAACAGACACTCAGACAAGAACAATCAGACTCTCAGACAAGAACAATTACTGGGGTGTAGTGGACCCAGAGAAGTCCGCCACCTACTACCTAGATAAGACCAGAGACAATAAACAGAACCCGACAACAGGGCACAGAAGGTGGCATCCTGTGGCCTGGCCATGGTCCAGGAGATATGACTGTGTC
>NW_006430878.1:0-471 GCF_000325575.1 Pteropus alecto | reverse complement strand
AGACATGAGAAATACAGTTTGGCAATTAAGAACATAGGAAGACTGCTCCAGAAACATACAGTACAAACACATAAAATCAATGTACAGCATATGGGAATCACATTCACTAGGAATCGGCCCATGGGTGTGTGACTAGAGACAGGGACCTGCTTAGATGCACAAAGCAGCTGGGCTCTCAGGGCTCTGGGGCACAGACAGGTGTGTGCCCTGCCACCAGCAGGGGCCACTGTGGGATGGCCCTGTGGTCCCTGTGCAAGGACTCAGTGAGGACTATTCACTCAAAGGAGCATAGGCCTGGGGGTTGTTCTCTATGCTCCCTGATGGGACTCAGCAGCTGTGTCCTCTCTGGCCTGGCAGAGTCCCCTGAGCAGGGACCTCTGTGCTGTGTCAGCAGGTGTTTCGTCCCAGGACTCTCAGACGGGAAAGCCAACCTCCATCCTCAGTCTGGGTGTGAGCTGAGCTCCAGCACCA
>NW_006430877.1:0-467 GCF_000325575.1 Pteropus alecto | reverse complement strand
TAATGCCTTAAAGTACCTGTGATAGCTCTTATGTGTGGATCCCACACTCAGACATAGTGGTGTGCAGTTTGGGTGTTTTTTGTTGAGTTTTAGATGTTCAGCTTATTGCTGTTTCAAGAGGAGAGATCTGGGGATGTCTCTCACTCCAACATGTTTTTCATTGAAATGCAGCTCATAGCACTGGTTGCCCACTAGGAATTGAAATGTAGCTTGCAGGGCTGGCCGCTTTTGCTGCAATTGGAAAGGCCACTCACAAAGATGGCCACCCAACTATGAACACTTGGTCCTGAATCACTCGGAGATGAGCTTGACAGCAAGCCAATATCGGTGCCCCAGGCAGTCTACAGGTTGGGTGGGGTGGGATATCATAGAGACAGTGGCTGTCAGATCAAAACAACCTCAGTCTTGCTGGAAATTTGGTAACTATTATAAGTTCCTGCAGATGGCCCAGATCACAGCAAGACCAA
>NW_006430876.1:0-426 GCF_000325575.1 Pteropus alecto | reverse complement strand
GTAGCAGGATACAAAGTTAATATTCAGAAGTCAGTAGCATTATCATATACCAATGAGGAACTTTTAGAAAGAGAAATTAAGAAAACAATCCCACTGACAATTGCACTGAAAACAATAAAATACCTGGGAATCAAATTAACCAAGGAGGTAAAAAACCTGTTCTCAAAAAACTATATCGCTGAAAAAATAAATTAAAGAAGAAACAAATAAATGGAAGCATATACCATGCTCATGGGTAGGAAGAATAAACATTGTTAAAATGGCCATACTACCCAAAGCAATCTATAGGTTCAATGCAATCCCTATCAAAATATGAATGACATTTTTCAGAGGGTTAGAACAAATAGTTCTAAAATTTATGTGGAACCATAAAAGACCCCAAAGAGCCATGGCAATCTTGAGAAAGAACAAAGTGGGAGGTATCAC
>NW_006430875.1:0-356 GCF_000325575.1 Pteropus alecto | reverse complement strand
GCCCAGGCAGAGAAATAGTCCATTAAACACCATAATCAACCAAGATGACAACACGGCTCAGAAAGAAAGAGAAAAATCTCCAGAAAATAAGCATTTAGACGTAGAAATATATGACTTAAATGACAGAGAATTCAGAATGGTACTTTTGAAAAAATTGAGTGAATTCTGAAATGAGTCATATCAACAATTTTAGGAATTGAAAAAAAAAACTAGATGAGCAGAATGAGTTCTTTAGCAAGAAGAATGAAACCCTCAAAAAGAATCAAATAAAACTTCTGTATATAAAGAACAACTGTAAGAGCTGAAAATGAAATTGCAAGGTTGGGAAATAGAGTCGACCAAATGGAGAAAAGGAT
>NW_006430874.1:0-695 GCF_000325575.1 Pteropus alecto | reverse complement strand
GCCAATATTACTCTGATACCAAAACCTGTTAAGGAAAACACACACACAGAAAACAAACTACAGAGCAATCTCTCTCATGAACACAGATGCGAAAATCCTAAATAAGATATGAGCAAACCAAGTGGTCTTCATCCCAGAGGCACAGGTATTGTTCAACATACATGAATTGATTAATGTGACACACCACTTAAACAAATTATAAAATAAGAATCATATGATCATATCAATAGATGAAGAAAAAGCCTTCGACAAGATGCAGCATTTATTTATGATCAAAACACTTAAGAAAATCGGTATGGAAGGAAAGTACCTTAACCTAATAAAGACTATATATGACAAACCCTCAGCCAAAATTATCCTTAATGACAAAAAAACTAAAAACTTTCCCTCTAAGTTCAGGAACAAGGCAAGGCTGTCCATTATCACCACTGCTATTCAATATAACATTGGAGGTCCTAGTGAGTGCAATCAGACAAGAGAAAGATATAAAAGGCATCCAAATGGTAAATGAAGTCAAACTGTCACTATTTGCAGATGACATGATTCTCTATATAGAAAACTCTAAAGACTCCACAAGAACACTACTAGAAACAATAAAGAAGTACAGTAAAGTCTCTGGATACAATATCAAAATTCAAAAATCCACAGCATTCCTATATTATAATAATAAAGTGTCAGAAAAAGAAGTGGAAAAA
>NW_006430873.1:0-440 GCF_000325575.1 Pteropus alecto | reverse complement strand
ATTGTTGGAAAGCTCCAGTGGGATCTGAGGGGACACAGTTTGTGCCTGTGGCTCAGGAGAACCACTTCCGGGATTCCTCATGGTTGCCAGTGGTGTCACCTTAAGAGTGTCTCATGCATGGACGAACTTCACCCCCATCCATTGGGCAGACTCAGCATTTTCCCAGTGGCTGTGCGGCACCCCACCCACTCACGGCCCATAAAGAGGATTCCTCAGACCCCAGTTTTCCCCTTTGCTGACTCCCCACCCTGAATCCCACTGTGCATGCTCAGGTGTCGGGACAGCTCTCTGTACGTCAGTCCTCCTGGGCCTGGGTCCTCACCATCATCTCACATCTCAGTGCCTCATCCCCCGAATACATTGCCTGTCCGTCAGTCCTGAAGTTACAAGCCCGGGCGGGATGGAGACATCTCTGCTGTGACCCCTGGGAGAGCAGAGTC
>NW_006430872.1:0-499 GCF_000325575.1 Pteropus alecto | reverse complement strand
ATATGAGTTTTCAAGACTTTGGGGTAAATACCCAGGAGAGGGGTTGCTAAATCATATTGTAGATCAATTCTTAGTTTTTTGAGGAACCTCCATACTGTTTTCCATAGTGGCTGTACCAATTTGCAGTCCCACAAGCAGTGTATGAGGGTTCCATTTTCTCCATATCCTCTCCAACATTTGTTATTACTTGTCCTGTTGATAACAGCTATACTAACAGGTGTGAGATAGCATCTCATTGTGGTTTTGATTTGCATTTCCCTAATAGCCAGCCATGTTGATCATCTTTTCAAATATTTGTTGGCCATTTGAACGTCTTCTTGGGAGAAGTGTCTGCTCCAGTCTTTTGCCCATTTATTGATTGGATTGCTTTTTTGTTGTTATTGAGTTCTATGAGTTCCTTGTATTTGGGATATTAGGCCCTTATGGGAGGCGTTCCTTGCAAATATATTTTCACATTCAGATGATTATCTCTTTACCTTGTTGACGATTTCTTTTGCTG
>NW_006430871.1:0-652 GCF_000325575.1 Pteropus alecto | reverse complement strand
AAGGAAAGAAATAATCAAAATTAGAGCAGAAATACTTGAAATTGAAACAAAAAAAAATAGAAAAAATAAATGCAACAAAGAGCTAGTTCTTTAAGAAGTTTATTAAAATTGCAAACCTCTGGCTAGACTCACTGAAGAAAAAAGAGAAAGGATAAACAAAATAAACAAAATCAGGGATGAAAGAGAGGAAATTATGACTGACATCGCAGAAATACAAAGGCTCATACGAGAATGCTATGAAAAAGTGTATAACATCAAATTTAATAACCTAGAAGAAATGGACCAGTACTTAGAAAAATACAACCTTCCTAGCTGAATCCAGAAGAGCTGGAAAATCTAAATAGACCAATCAGCAGTATGGAAATTGAAACAATCATTAGAAACCTACCAAAAAGTAAAAGTCCGGGACCAGATGGTTTTACCATTGAATTCTACCAAACATTCAAAGGAGATTTAATACCTATTCTCCTCAAACTTTTCCAAAAAAAAATCCAAGAGAGGGTAATACTTCCCAATACATTTTATGTGGCCAATATTACTCTGATACCAAAACCTGGTTAAGATAATGCAAAAAAAAAAAAAAAATGACAGACCAATATCGCTCATGAGCATAGATACGAAAATCCTAAATAAGATACTAGCGAACCAAATA
>NW_006430870.1:0-1004 GCF_000325575.1 Pteropus alecto | reverse complement strand
GATCTAAATTCACAAAGGGGAAAGGAAATAAGGCACATGCAGAAGAAAATAGACTGTATATATATATATATATAACTATTTTTTTCATATTTGAATGGTAACCACACACCAAAGATTCAGAACCGAACTATATAACATAAAACAAGAAGAACCGGAGGCAAAACCCACAAAAGTCAACCAAAATAAAGGAAAAAGAAACACAAGGACAAGGAAGCAATGGAAACACTGAGCTACCAGAAAGCAAAAGATAAAATGGCTATAAGAAGACCTGATATTTGAACAATCATCCTGCATGTAAATGACAGAACTCACCAAGAAAAAGGCATAGAGATGCAGATTGGATCAAAAAACAAGCCCCAACCATGTGCTTCCTCCCAGAGACACATCTCAGCTCCAATGACAAATATAGACTCAAAGTGAAAGGATAGAATATGATATTTCGAGCAAATGGCATTCAGTGAAAAGCAGGAGTAGTGATACTAATATCAGTCAAAATAGACTTCAAAATAAGAAAAGTAAAGAAAGATATTGAAGGACACTTCATAATAATAAAGAGAATCATGAACCAAGAAGTCATAACACATATTAATATCTATGCTCTGAACCGGGGAGCCCGAAATATGTAAAGCAATTACTAAGAGAACTAAAGGGAGAAACAGACCCAAACACTATCGTCGTAGGAAACTTAAATACCCCACTGTCGGATATGGACAGATCATCTAAACAGAAAATCAATAAGGAAACATCCTTAAATGACACATTAGACCAACTGGACATAATTGACATTTACAGACCCTTCCATCCCAAAACAGCTGCTTATACACTCTTCTCTATTGCACGTGGGACATTCTCAAGAATCGAACACATATTGGAACACAGAAATAGCCTCAAAAAATATAAGGGAATTGAAATCATACCAACCATATTCTATGATCATAAAGCTTTGAACTAGAGTTCAATTGCAAAATCATAAATAAATAAATAAATAAACAAACAAACAAATA
>NW_006430869.1:0-481 GCF_000325575.1 Pteropus alecto | reverse complement strand
CATAAGAAGAGATGAAATACTGTCATTTACAACAAAATGGATGAACCTCGGGATAATCTAACTAAGCAAAATAAACCAGACAGAAAAAGTTGAAAATCACATGATATCACTTATATGTGAAATATAAACCTAAAAGCAACAAATAAACAGGACAAAGACTCACGGACATGGACAATGGACTAGTGGTTACCATAGGGTAGGGGGAAGGGGGAGGTAGGTGGGGTAAAAAGGATCAAATATGTGGTGACAGAAAGAAATCTAACTATGGGAGGTGAACACACAGTGTAAATACATATATGCCTTACTGTTAAAATGTACAGCTGAAACTTATTGGATTTTGTTAATGTCACCATAAAAATTAATTAATTTTAAAAATAAATAAATAACTGGGTGGTGAACATACAATGCAATACATACATATGATGTATTATTAAACTGTGCACTTAAAACATATAATTTTATTAACCAATGTTACCCCAAT
>NW_006430868.1:901-1222 GCF_000325575.1 Pteropus alecto | reverse complement strand
GTCCTGACGTGCAGGACGCAGCGGCAGGAGCAGAGGCCGCTTCCCCGGGCGCTTCGGAAGCGGGGCGGAGATGCTGCCGTTCGCCCGTCGTCCGGACTCGCACACTCAGCAGCGGTCAAGGCGTCCTTGCACGCTCACGCCATGACTCAGCCGTGTCCGAGGGCCAGACTGCTGGGTGAGGAAGTCACCAAAATGCAGCGATCCTTAAAAAACAAAAAGCCGGGGCTCTGAGGCATCCTGATTGCGCCCCCCATGGGGCGAGGGGCAGAGCTCACTGCTCCCGCGTCCCACACCCGACAGAGGTCCCTGCTGAGCGCTGCA
>NW_006430868.1:0-807 GCF_000325575.1 Pteropus alecto | reverse complement strand
GCCTGGGGCCTCGGCCGGGCGAGGCGGGACCAGGGGTGTCTGCCCTTGTCAGTGTCCCCGCCTGTGTCCCCTCCAGAAACTAGAAGCCACGGGGACTTCGTGGGTTTGCTCGGTGACGCCAGGCAGGGGAGGCTGCTGTCCGCCCCGGGCCGTCCAAGTGTGCGGGGTCTGCAGGGGACAGGCCTGCGTTTGCATACCAATCAGGGCGATTAGCCCGTGGGGCCTGAGGCGTCCCCAAGCAGCAGCTGAAGGGAAATTTAATAACAGTCCTGAGGGTTTCGGCGCACGGAGCTCAATGGGACCAGCTGCTTTGCACTCCTCCGAGGGCAGAAATGAAAATTAAATTAAATTCAAAGAGAATCCTTATGACATGGAGTGGAGTGGGAAGGATGTAGGTTGGACTCAGGCAGGCTCCTTGGAGAACGATCGTCCCGGGCGGCCAGCGGGGCTGGCACAGGTGACAGCGAGCCACTCCCCCGGCTCTGCGCCCGTGCTCGTGGGCGGGTCTGGAGGGACGGCTGTGCTGTCAGCGCGGGCGGCCATCAGAATCGTGTGTGGTTCTTTCCACTTCACGTTTCCATTACGAAAAAAAAAAAAACTGCCCAGACGTGCAAAAGCCTTAAACAGCGTCTCTGAGCTTCGTCCGGCTACGGCGACGGGCCTTCTGCCTCAGCCGACGGGGCGCGTGACGCTCAGCTCCGCGTGTGCGAGACGTGTGCTGTGTGTGTCAACGCGTTAGCTACACAGAGAGCACATTTGCTTGTGTAAATCGCAGCAGGCCCTCGGGGGCCGCCTCTTCGCTGGACG
>NW_006430867.1:0-547 GCF_000325575.1 Pteropus alecto | reverse complement strand
ACAAATACATGGAGATTAAACAACATGCTACTCAATAATACTGGGTCAGGGAAGAAATAAAAAGAGAGATCGAGAGATACATAGAAATGAATGATAATGATAGTACAACATACCAAAACATTTGTGACACTGCAAAAGCGGTCATAAGAGAAAAGTTTATAACATTACAAGCCTATCTCCAAGAATAAGAACGAGCCCAAATAATCAACCTAAAGCTTCTTAAAAAAACTAGGAAAGGAAGAACAAAGGAGACATAAAGTCATCAGAAGGAAATAAATCATCAAAATTAGAGCAAAAGAAAATGAAATTGAAAACAAAAATCAATAGAAAAAATAAATGCAACAAAGAGCTGGTTATTTGAGAAAGTTAATAAATTGAGAACCCCCTGGCTGGACTCACTAAAGAAAAAAGAGAAAGGACACAAATAAACAAAATCAGGGATGAAAGAGAGGAAACTACAACTGACATAGCAGAAATGCAAAGGAACATGCAAGAATACTATGAAAAAGTACATAACACCATATTTAATAACCTAGAAGAAATGGAC
>NW_006430866.1:0-245 GCF_000325575.1 Pteropus alecto | reverse complement strand
CATCACCATCATCATCATCACCATTATGATCACAATCGTCTTCATAATCATTAACACAATGCTTGGTGTTTAGTAAAGGCTCAGAAAATATTAAGTACCCATCATCATCGTTGTCATCATCATCATCATCGTCGTCATCATCATCATCATCACCTTCATCACCATCATCATCATCATCGTCATCACAGCAACCACTTTGGGCCCTTCTAGCTCTGCACCAAGCAGCATGCTAAGCTTTCAATAAT
>NW_006430865.1:0-482 GCF_000325575.1 Pteropus alecto | reverse complement strand
GCCAGGGAGAAGAAAATGGTAACTTACAAAGGAAACCCCATTAGATTATCCTCAGAATACTCAGCACAAACCTTACAAGCCAGAGAGGAATGGAATCAAATATTGAAACTATTAAGTAAAAGGAACTACCAGCCTAGAAAAAAATGTATCCAGCTATGCTCTCCTTTAGATATTAAGGAGAAATTAAGACTTCCAAAAATAAAAAAAATTGAGAGAATTCTCCAATGAGCCCTGCATTACGAGAAATACCGAAAGGAGTCAACTCACTTAAAACAAAATGACAAAATAATACATAGCTAAGAGTAAGGTGACTAGCAGGCAGAGGAGTGCAACCCTTACTAAGAACAGGGCGTTATAAGCTTAAATAATAAGTGAATTGTTATAACAAGAGAGTAATGAAGGTTCAGCATACATAGGGAAAAATTGAGACAACGATGACTGAAAAGGGGATTCAAAGATCCAAATTTGCAAGGGGAATGGAG
>NW_006430864.1:0-842 GCF_000325575.1 Pteropus alecto | reverse complement strand
CTCAAAGAACCAGCTCTTTGTTCCATTTATTTTTTATATATTTGTTTTGTTTTGTTTTCAATTTCATGTATTTCTGCTTTAATTTTGATTATTTCTTTCCTTCTGCTGATTTTAGGCTTCATTTGTTCTTTCTTTTCTAGTTTTTTAAGATGATGTGTTAGATAGTTTATTTGTTCTTGTTTTTGGAAGTAGGCCTGTGATGATATGAACTTTCCTCTTATGACCACTTTTGCCATGTTCCAAAAGTTTTGATATGTTGTACTATCATCATTCATTTCTATGTATCTCTTAATCTCTCTTTTTATTTCTTTTCTGACCTAGTCATTCTTCAGTAGTATGTTGCTTAATCTCCTTGTATTTTTGTTTTTTCCTGCTTTCTTTTTACAGTTGACCTCCAGCTTCAAAGCATTATGATCAGAGAACTCGGTTGGTATGATTTCAGCTCTCTTATATTTATTGAGGCTATCTTTGTATCTCAGCATGTGGCTAATCCTTGAGATGTTCCATGTGCACTAGAGAAAAATATATATAAAAAGCTGTTTTGGGATGAAAAGCTCTGTAAATGTCAACTATGTCCAGTTGGTCTAATGTGTCATTTAAGGATGTTATTTTCTTATTGATTTTCTGTTTGTATCATCTGTCCATATCCAACAGTGGGTATATAGGTCCCCGATTATAATAGTGTTTTGGTCTATTTCTCCCTTTAGTTCTGTTAGTAATTGCTTTACTTATTTTGGGGCTCCCTGATTGGGAGCATGGATATTAATAAGTGTTATGTATTTTTGGTGCATGATTCCCGTTATCATGATGAAGTGTCTCTCGGTATCTTTCTTTACCTTTTT
>NW_006430863.1:0-355 GCF_000325575.1 Pteropus alecto | reverse complement strand
GCCCTCCTCCAACCCTTTCCCTTCTAGTAACCACCATTCTGTTGTCTGTATCAATTACTCTGTGTGTTATTTTGTTTGTTCATGTGCTGTTTTTGTTTTAGAAGCCTCATATGAGTGAAATCATACAATTCTTTTCCTTCCACCTGACTTATTTCGTTTAGCATAATACTCTCATGATCTATCCATGTTTTACACAAATGGCAATATTTTATCTCCAGATTTTTTGAGGTGTAAGTGACATACAATAAACTTTGTATATTTAATATACTTGGAATATATTTAACGTCATTCGAATAGCTTTGACATGCATACATGCATACAAGTTTATCTAAATAAAATCATATGGTGTATAGTT
>NW_006430862.1:0-675 GCF_000325575.1 Pteropus alecto | reverse complement strand
ATTGGTGTAATGCTAGACATATAGGTCAAAGGAAGCGAAAAGACAATCTAAAACTAGATCCACATATGTATTGGATACATATATCAGCCAGTTTATTTTGAACCGATGTTAAATGGCAATCAATAAGGAAAAAGTTTTTAGTATATATTACTTGAAAAACTTCATATTATAGAAAATAATACACAATAACCCTGATTTCATACATACATAAAAATTAACTCCAAATCTATCACAGACATACGTGCAAAATCAAAACTGTAATATTTCTACAGCTAAATATAATAAAATCTTTGTAACTTTAGAATGGGCAAAGATTTTTTAGATAGGACACAGACACAAAAAATAGCAAAAATGACATTGGACTTCATCAAATGACATTTGCTCTTCAATCAAACAAAAACTCTAGCACACTGAAAAGGAGAAAATGTTTTCAATACATATTTATGAGAAACAGCTGTAGGATAAATATATGATATATAAAGAACACCTAGAACTACATAAAAAGAAGGCAAAAAGCCTAATCTTTTAAGTGGGGAAAGGATTTGAACACATACTTGCAAAAGGAGATATACAAATTAGTAATAAACACGAGAAGATGCTTAACACTGTGAGACACCAGAAAATTCAAATTAAAATAAAATACCAATATACAACCATTGAATAGCTAAACTTAAA
>NW_006430861.1:0-366 GCF_000325575.1 Pteropus alecto | reverse complement strand
GCCTGGAGAAAACTTTATGTCATAGTCAGCTCCCTATACAAACCTGTCTTTGAAATGTCGCAGGAGACACTCCAAGGGTGTCTTCTGTGAACTCGGGCCTCCCCACATCGCTTGCGCAGAAAAAACAAAACAGACACTCAGACGAGAACAATTACTGGGGTGTAGGTGGACCCAGAGAAGTCTGCCACCTACAACCTAAACAAGACCAAAGACAATAGACAGAACCTGATAACAGGACACAGGAGGCGGTGTCCCGTGGCCTGGCCATGGTCTGGGAGATCTGACTGCGTCCAGTCTCACCACAGACCCCCAATGACCGGTCAACAGAAATAGAAAGGTACCTTTTATCCAGACGTCGAGGCCTCG
>NW_006430860.1:0-338 GCF_000325575.1 Pteropus alecto | reverse complement strand
TATGTATTTTTTTTTTTGTCATTTTGTTTTAGGTGGGCTTGTCCCTTTCAGTATTTCCTGTAGTGCAGGTCTCGTAGTGGAGAATTCCGCCAATTTTTGTATGTCTGGAAAGGTCTTCATTTCTCCTTCATAGTTAAAGGATAGCTTAGCTGGATACATTATTCTAAGCTGGTAGTTTCTTTCAATTAATAGTTTAAATATTTGATTCCATTTCTTTCTGGCTTGTAAAGTCTGTGCTGAGAAGTCAGATGATAATCTAATGTTTTGTTTTGTTTTCTTTTCTTTTATATAAGTTACCGTTTCCTTTTCCTTGGCTGCCCTGAGAATTCTATCTTTGT
>NW_006430859.1:0-709 GCF_000325575.1 Pteropus alecto | reverse complement strand
TCAAAGGACAGACCAACTCTCCTGTCAGGGGCGAATGCAACTTGTGACTCTAAGTTCAAACCAGTGCTCATTTACTACTCAGAAAATCCTAGAAACCTTGACAATGATGCTACGGCTACCCTGTTTGTACTCTGTAAATGGGACACCAAAGCTTGGATGAGAGCACATCAATTTACAACACAGTTTGCTGAATATTCTAAGCTCACTTTTGAGGTCAGCTGTTCAGAAAAATTTCTTTTAATATATCACGGTTCACTGACAATGCACCTGGTCACCCAAGAGTTCTGATGGACACTTATGTGATCATGCCTGCTAACTTAACATCCATGGATCAAGGAGTAATTTTATTTTTCAAGTCTTATTATTTAAGAAATACATCTCATAAGCCTATAGCTGACACAGATAGCGATTCTGATGGTTCTGGGAAAAGTAAATTGAAACTCCTGAAAAGGGTTCATCATTCCAGATACCATTAGGAGCATCTCTGAGTCATGGGAAGAAGTCAAAATGTCAACATTAACAGGAGTTTGGGAGAAGTCCCTCATGGATGACTTTGAGGGGTCAAGACTTCAGTGCAGAAGTGATGAAACAGCAAGGGAACTAGAATTAGAAGTGGAGCCTGAAGAAGTGACTGGGTTTCTGCAATCTCATGATAAAATTCTAACAGATGAGGGGTTGCTTCTTATGGACGAGCAAAGAAAGTGTTTTC
>NW_006430858.1:0-1303 GCF_000325575.1 Pteropus alecto | reverse complement strand
TATTATTTCCTTCCTTCTACTAACTTTGGGCTTTGCTTGTTGTTCTTTTTCTAATTCCTTTAGGTTTAAAGTTAGTTTATTTGAGATTTTTCTTGTTTCTAGCCATACAGGCAAGAAACAAGAAAAATCTCAAATAAACTAACTTTATAATCCCTCATAGCCTGTATGGCTATGAATTTCCCTCTTAGGACCATTTTGCTGTGGCCATAGATTTTGGGTCATTTTGATTTCATTTTGATTTATATCAAGATGCCTTTTGAATACTTCCTTGATCTCATTGTTATGACTGTATTGCTGTCAATCTCTCCCTTAATGTTGGTTAATATTTGCTTTAAGTATTTAGGTGATCTTGTGTTGGCTGCATAAATGTTTACTAGGGTCATATCATCTTGTTGGATTGATCCCTTTATCATTATGTACTATCCTCCTTTGTCTCTTGTTATAACCTTTGCTTTAAAGTCTATTTTATCTGATATATGCATTGCTACCCCAGCTTTATTTAAATTTCCATTTGCATAAAATATTTTTTCCATGCCTTTACTTTCAGTCTGTGTGTGTCTTTTGATCTAAAGTAAGTCTCCTGTAGACAGCACATATATGGGTCTTGTTTTCTTAACCATTCAGCTATCCTATGTCTTGATTGGAGTGTTTAATTCATTTACATGTAAAGTGATTATTGATAGGTACATAGTTATTGCCATTTTATTATTTATATTTATGTTCTTTTTCTTTGTTTTTCTCCCTTTTTCTTCTTAAATAAGTCCTTTTAACATTTTTGTAATACTGGTTTGGTGGTGATATATTCCTTCAGCTTTTTCTTGTCTGAGAAGGTCTTTATCTCTCCTTCGGTTTTAAATGATAGCCTTGCTGGGTAGAGTAGTCTTGGTTGTAGGTCTTTGCTTTTCATCACTTTGAATATATCCTGCCAATCCCTCTAGTCTGCCAAGTTTCTGTTGAGAATTCAGCTGACAGTCTTATGGGGGCTCCTTTATAGGCAACTACCTGCCTTTCTCTTGCTGCTTTTAAGATTGTCTTATTGTCTTTAACTTCAGCATTTTAATTATGATGTGTCTTGATGTGGGCCTCTCTGGGTTCATCTTGTTTGGGACTCTCTGTGCTCTCTGTGATTTGCATGTCTATTTCCTTCATCAGGTTAGGGAACTTTTCAGTTTCATTATTTCTTCAAATCGTTTCTCAATCCATTGTTCCCTCTCTTTTCCTTCTGGTACCCCTATAATGTGAATATAATGCTTGATATTGTCCTAGAGGCTCCTTAAAAAATATCTTCATTTTTATTTTATTT
>NW_006430857.1:0-562 GCF_000325575.1 Pteropus alecto | reverse complement strand
GATCGAATGCCCTATCTAGAGGATGGGAAAGCCAAAGGACACACAAGCAGAACGGCAAGAGATAAGATGCTAAGACTATAAAAATAATTTAAGGAGCATCTAGGACACTATTAAGGGTTCAAATATCTGTCTGATTGGTGTAACTGAAGAAAATCAAGATCTTGAACAGCCATTTGAAGAAATAATGATGGAAAACTCCCCTAACCTGGTGAAGGAAGTGGACATAAAACACCAGGAAGTTCATAGAATTCCAAAAATCAGGGATCCAAAGAGACCCACGTCAAGATACATCATAATTTAATTAAAACACCAAAGGTTAAATACAAAGAAAGAATATTAAAAGCAGCAAGAGAAAAATAGATATTTACTTATAAGGGAACACCCATAAGACTTGCAGCTGATTTCTCAAATGAAACTATGCAGGACAGAAGGGCTTGGCAAAAAATATTTGACAGGACGAAGACCCAGGATGTACATTCAAGAATACTTTATCCAGCAAAAGTATTATTTATAGTTGAAGGACAGGCAAAGAGCTTTCCAGACAAAAATAAGCTAAAGAAAT
>NW_006430856.1:0-252 GCF_000325575.1 Pteropus alecto | reverse complement strand
ACAGCGAGGCTAATTAAAGTCTCTCCCTCTTGCTCTGGCAGAGCTGCTGAGCTTGGGACACTGCGTGGCCAGACTTCTGCTGTGTGACTCGGGCCCTGGGGACCCTCATCAACCCGCTGCATTGTGCGGTTGCTCCTGTGATGAGGCGCGACCAGGAGGGCCTCTGGGCCCTGACGGTGGGGGGGCCCCCGGAAGCATCGCCAGGCTGATGCACGCAGTGTGTCCACGGCAGTGCCCAGAGGCGCCGTGGAG
>NW_006430855.1:0-317 GCF_000325575.1 Pteropus alecto | reverse complement strand
TGCTGAACGTTTATTACTATCTTGTTATAACAATTATTTAACTGTATAATGCTCTGTTCTTAGTAAGGGTTGCACTCCTCTGCTTCTATTTCCCTGATAGTCACTTTACTCCTAATTATGTATATTTTTTGTCATTTTGTTTTATGCGAACTGACCCCTTTCCGTATTTCCTGTAGTGCAAGCCTCATATTGGGGAATTCCTTTAATTTTTGTATGTCTGGAAAAGTCTTAATTTTTCCTTCATATCTAAAGGAGAGCTTAGCTGGATCATTATTCTGGGCCGGTAGTTCCTTTCACTTAGTAGTTTAAATGTTTGA
>NW_006430854.1:0-880 GCF_000325575.1 Pteropus alecto | reverse complement strand
AATGAAGTAGACAAATTCTATGAAAAATAAAACTTACTAAAGCTGACACAAGATGAAATAAAAATTCTAAATAGCTCTAAAATCATGAAGAAATTAAAATTATTAGGATTAAATTCCCCAAAAAGAAAAAGCTATGTCCATATGATTTCACTGATAAAGTCTATTAAACATTTAAGAAAAGAAAAATTCCAAACATACACAAATTTTTTCAAAAAAAAAAAAAACCAAAAAACAGGAAAAAGAGCAAACACTCCCTAATGAATTTTATACATGTAGCATGACTCTAATGTCAAAATGAGACAAAGACATTCTTAAAAACAAGAAAATTATAGGTCACATTCTCCATGAATACAGATATGAAAATATTTAGAAAATAAAGAACCTAATAGAGCAATATCTCAAAAAATATAAGTCATGACCAAATGGAGTTTATCCCAAGGATTAGTTTTAAATATTTGAAAAATCAATCATACAACGCCAAAGACATAATTCATGAAAGAAAGAACTGGTAAGCTAGACTTGATTAAAATTAAAAACTTCTGGTCTATGAAAGATAATGTCAAGAGAATGAGAAGACAGGCCTGGGAAAAAATATTTGCAAAAGATAAATCTGATAAAGGAATGTTATCCAAAATAAACAAAGAATATTGTTAAACCTCAACAATAAAAAAAGCTCATTAAAAAATGGACCAACGATATTCCCAGACACCTCGACAAAGATAAATACAGATGGCAAATAAGGATAGGAAAAGATGTTCAACATCATCTATCATAGGAAACTGCAAGTTAAAATAACCATAAAATACTACTACATATCTATCTAATGGCCAACATTTAAAACATCAACAACTCCAAATGCTGATGAGGATGTGGAGCAACA
>NW_006430853.1:0-681 GCF_000325575.1 Pteropus alecto | reverse complement strand
AAAAAAAAATCTGAAAGTATTTTCACCAAACTGTTGACAGTGGTTGCATGGCAGAACTTGGGATGATGTATACCTTCTTTCGATTTAAATTTTTTGCATTACTTGAATTATGCACATTGGAATTTTGCTTATAATCAATAGATTGCAATGTATTAAAAGCTATTTTGAAAAATTGGTTTTCATGAGATTCTTATAAAAATTTACATCTTAAATTATCGAAGAAATTTCAACAAATTCACAATAGCAGAATTGTGAAATAAGTGAATATAAATTTAAGATGGACTCTAATGCAAACAAATCACATCAAAGAGGTAATAAAGATGGTACATAAAAAGAAACCATAGATAAACCCCATTTATAAATATAACTACAAAAGTCTAAATAAAACAATTGCAAATCAAATTCAGTGTTTTATGCTGGGAATGCAAATGTGGTTCAATATTACCAAAACTATTAACGTAATAAGCACTGAAAAAGCATTTGGTTAAAAATAAAAATCCAGAGCTAATTATTAAAATACTATTATAAAATATAAATAGAAGGATAATTGCTAACTATATATACTCCCTTATGCTTAAACTTTCTAAGGCTCATTATTACTCTACATGACCTTTCACTTGCTTACCTACACAATCCCATATCTCATCACTCTCCGCTTCATTCAGGCATCCTGACCCATAC
>NW_006430852.1:0-680 GCF_000325575.1 Pteropus alecto | reverse complement strand
TGTGTGCGGGTCGCCCGCCGGCGTGTTCCGTGGGGGCCGCGGGGGCCACGGCAGAGACGACTGGGTGTGGGGAGGCAGGCGCGGTGCGGTGAGGTGTCAGTCACACCCACAGTTGCGAGGGGTTCGTCGCAGCCAGAAGACTTGGTCCCTAAAGTGGCCGCACCCCCGCTGGGGCCACCTCGTGACCCTCGGGACTGCGCGTCCACACAGCACGCCCGTGTCGGTCCCCCACACACACGCCGGGCCCTCGCGCCACCCACACTCTGCCAGACGCCTGTGCTGTCCGAGGAGACGGACGGGGCAGCTGGGGGCGATGGCCGCGGGGCAGTGTCCGGAGGGTGTTCGTCCTGGCCTCGTTTCGTCGGATGAAGAAGAGCGCAGCGGTTTGACAGCTGGCGGAAGTGGCCTCGTGGGGGGGGTGACCGGGAAGCAGCAGGGTCGCCCCTGACCCAGAGCGCAGGGCGGGTCCGGGCGGGGACGGCCGAGTAGTCCCCAGAGCAGCGTGTGCGCGTGCGTGTGTGTACACGTGTGTGTGTGCGTGTGTACACGTGTGTGTGCGTGTGTACACGTGTACACGACGAGCCCCCTCAGTCAGAGCCAGAGCGGGTGGTGGGACAGGGCGTGAGGTCTCAGGACAGAGGATGCGGTGCAGATGGGGGCTGGACGGTCAGCCGCGTTGG
>NW_006430851.1:0-454 GCF_000325575.1 Pteropus alecto | reverse complement strand
GATGATTGGATAAAGAAGTGGTACATACATACAATTGAACATTACTCAACCATAAGAACAGATGAAATACTGCCATTTGCAACAACATGGATGGATCTTGAGATTACAACAGAAGTGAAATAAGTCAGAGAGAAAGTTGAGAACCATTTGATTTCACTCATAGATAGGATATAAAACTGAAAGCAACAAACAAGACAAACAAACTAAAACTCATAGACACATACAATGGTTTAGTGATTGTCAGAGGGAAAGGGGGAAAGGAAGGTACATAAGGATAAAGAGGATCAAATACATGGTGATGGAAAGAGAGTTGACCTTGGATGATGAACAAACAGTGCAATATACATATGACATCTTAAATGTGTGCTTGAAACCCATTTAATTTTATTAACCAATATCACCCCAATAAATGTATTTAAAAAAAAAGAAAGAAAGAAGGAAGGAAGGAAGGAAG
>NW_006430850.1:0-1704 GCF_000325575.1 Pteropus alecto | reverse complement strand
TGTCTTATAGTTTTCAGGGTACAGGTCTTTCATCTCTTTGGTTCAATTTATTCCTATATATTTTATGCTTTTTGATGCAATTGTAAATATGATTGTTTTCTTAATTTCTCCTTCTGATCATTTGTTACTGTTGTATAGAAAAGCAACAGATTTTTTAATATTGATTTTGTATCCTGAAGCTGCTGAATTCATTTATTAGTTCTAATAATTTTTTGGTGGCGTGTTTATGGTTTTATAAATATATAGAATCATGTCATCTGCATATACTGAGAATTTTACTTCTTCCCGTCCAGTATGGATGCCTTTTATTTCCTCTTCTTGTCTGATTCCCGTGGCTAGGACTTCTGTGTTAAATAGCAGTGATAGGGGGCATTTTTGTCTTGTTCCTGACCGTAGAGGAAAACTTTCAGGTTTTCACCATTGAGTATGTTTGTTATATATAGCCTTTATTATGTTGAGGTTTGTTCTTTCTATAATGACTTTGTTGAGAGTTTTTATCATAAAAAGATGTTGAATTTTGTCAATTGCTTTCTCTTCATCTGTTGAGACAATAATATAATTTTTATTTTTTATTTTGTTAATGTGATATATCATGTTGATTGATTTACAGAAGTTGAACCATCCTTGTATCCCTGGTATAAATCCACTTTGTCATGGAGTATAATCTTTTTTATTTATTGTCGGATTTGGTTTTCTAATATTTTGTTGAGAATTTCAGCCTACATGTTCATCAAGCATATTGGACTGTAATTTTCTTTTAATTTGTATGTTTTTGTCTGGTTTTGGTATCAGAGTAAACCGGCCTCATGGAATTAATTTGGAAGCATTCATTCCTCTTGTTTTGAAACAGTTTAAGAAAAATAGGTATTACTTCTTTATTAAATATTTGGTAGACTTTACCTGCGAAGTCACCTCATCCTGGACTTTTTATTTTTTTGAGAGTTTTTTGATTACTGATTCAATTTTTTGCTAGTAATTGACCTGCTTAGATTTTGTATTTCTTCCCTGTTCAGTCTTGTAAAGTTATGTGCTTCTAGAAATTGATCTGTTTCTTCTAGATAGTGGAATTTGTTGACATACAATTGTTTGTAGCATTCTTTAATGATTCTTTGTATTTCTGTAGTGTCAGTTATCAATTCCTCTTTCATTTATAATCTTTTAAAAATTTTCTATTATGTTTATTTCCACTCTAACTTTTATTATCTCTTTCCTTTGTTTATTTTGGGTTTTGCTTGTTCTTTTTTTCTCATTTCTTTAGGTGTAAAGTTAGATCGCTTATTTGGGATTTTTAACATATCTTGAGCTAGGTCTCTATGGCTATGAACTTTCCCTCTTAGAACTGTTCTTGCTGCATCCCATAAATTTGGGGTATTTAAAAAGTAACTAGTAAAATAAAAAGCTTGAACTCGTTATGAGTGAAGAATGTATCTTTATTACATAGTTCAAATCCAATGATTAATATAAAAATAAAATGTACCATTAAACCATGAATACCAAAAGTCTTAAAAATAATAGTTTGATTTCAACATTATTTCCAAAGCAGTAGAGAAAAACAACTAAAAATCAGAAATTTCAAAACACTTAATCTTGGTCTATACTCCAGTATTTATTCTAAATCTTTCATTACAGTGTACATGATTTCATTAAAATTTAAGTTTAAAAACTCTATATTGTCCGTAGAAGATGTACTTTTTTCAATGTTAA
>NW_006430849.1:0-364 GCF_000325575.1 Pteropus alecto | reverse complement strand
TATATAATGGGGTAAAGACAGTCTCTTCAATAAATTCTGCTGGAAAAATTGGACAGATACATGCAAAAAAATTAAACTGAACCACCTTCTTACACTGTATATAAGAATAGACTCAAAATAGATTAAAGACTTAAATGTAAGACTGGAAACTATAAAACTTATAGAAGAAAATGTAGGCAGTAAATTCTCCGGTATTGCAAACGTTAATTTCTTTTCAGATATATCTCCTTGGACAAGAGAAACAAAAGAAAAAATAAACAAATGAGACTATATCAAACTAAAAAGTTTTTGCACAGCAAAAGAAACCATCAACAAAACAAAAAATGGGGGAAGATATTTGTTTATGATACATCTGATAAGAGGT
>NW_006430848.1:0-673 GCF_000325575.1 Pteropus alecto | reverse complement strand
TTGGCCTACAATAATATAAGTTTCAGTTGTATAGCCTTGTGCTCAGATTCCACATAATTCATAAAGTGATCACCCTACTAAATGTAGTACCCCTCTTCCTCCTTACATATTTATTACAAATTATAAACAATCTTCTCCATGCTACACCCTACAACTTCATGTCTATTCTGCAACTATCCATTTGTACCTTTTAATCCTTTTGCCTTTTTTTGTTCCCCTAACCCCCCTCCCATCTAGTAACCTTATAAATATTCTCTATATCTCTGAGTTTATTTCTGCTTTTGTTGTTGTTTATTTTGTTCTTTAGACTCCACATGTACGTGAAATCATGCGATATTTGTCTTTCTCTTTCTGACCCATTTCTTTCAGCGCAGTACCCTCTAGGTCTTTCAAGGTAAAATCTTTTCCTATCCTCTTCCTTTTAGTCTGTGTGTGTCTTTTAATCTGAAGTGAGTCTCTTGTAGGCAGCGTATGTAGGGGTCTTGTTTACTTATCCACTCTATCTTTTGGTTGGAGCACTTATTTATTCCTTTTCCACTTGAGGTATTTGTTGATAGGAATGTAGTTTTTACATTCTTTATTCTTGTTTCTGATACATGTTTTTCTTCTTAAAGAAACATTTCCTGTAATATTGGCTTCAACATTTCCTGTAATATTGGCTTAGTGTTGATAA
>NW_006430847.1:0-523 GCF_000325575.1 Pteropus alecto | reverse complement strand
AACGAGTCACACATGCATTTGCTGGTGTCTCAAATGAGTTTAGAGCCTCTAAACCACTTTTTGGGTTGAATTTGGTTGTATCCCATCTCGCTTGGTGTTCCCAGAAAGTAGTAGTTATTACTCTGAGTCCTCCAAAGAAAAACAACTAATAGGAGATATATATGTACATTTTCATACTGATTTTATATGGAAATTTTCCATAACCTTATGTATGTATAAACAGATTTTAGAGACAGGTAAGACACAAAATGATAATAGATGTTGATAGCTAGATGAAAGATAGATCTATAGATGTCAGCTAGATAGACGAATAGATAGAATTGATAGGTGTAGAAATACATAAGAAGATTTAGCATTTGGAATAGGCTCACATTAGCAGTTTTCCAATAAATTTAATCACAGGGCATGGTAACACAGACCTCCAAAGGGATCAATCGGTGTTCTACATACACACTTCCTAATCTCTATGCAGTAGTACTCCAGTTTCTCTTAGATAGTCAGGATCAATCACCGCACCTGCACA
>NW_006430846.1:0-217 GCF_000325575.1 Pteropus alecto | reverse complement strand
CATTGGTTAATGAAATCCAGTAAGTTTGAGGTGTATAATTTAACATTAAAGCATATATATATATTGCATTGTATGTTCACCTCTCATAGTTAGATTTCTTTCTGTCACGACATATTTGACCCTTTTTACCCTATTGACCTCCCCCTTTCCTCCTCCCTTACCCTCTGGTAACTGCTAGTCTGTTGTCCATGTCCATGAGTCTCAGTTTGTCCTGTTC
>NW_006430845.1:0-1290 GCF_000325575.1 Pteropus alecto | reverse complement strand
GTGTAAATCATGAAGAAACTGCAGAAGTGATGGAATGAGCCTAGGTCCCACAGGTATTAGTGAGAGGGTAAGGGAGAAAAATCTGCGTTCCTCTCAGGTGGATGCTTCTCCCGTCTGATTTCACTGAAATGAAACTCTGGGGTGGTTTAAGCACCCCAGGGGGACTGCTAAATTGTCACATCTCAGACTCATGTACACTACTGGTATCTGGATTTTATGCTTTTAGACTATATATTAAAACTCTAGCAGTGATGGAGTCAGCTAGATAAATATTTGTACCTTTGCACACAATACTACTTATGTTTCTTTGTTCTTCTGTCTCAAGGAATCTGACTCAGACATTAAATTGCTGGCTATGAGGTAATTGGCTGTGAATGTTAATCTCATCATAGTCATTCACCTGCTTAAAGAATGGAGTGGGTGGGCGTTTTAGTGAGTCTAGTAATTTTTTCTTTCTCTGCCAACTGGTAAAGACAGAAAACTCTTTACAGGTTGCTGGATGACTCTAGTTATTATAAATTCTTATAAAGACACTGCAAACAGGAAAATGTCAGTTCAACAGAATGGCAATACATATTAATATTTGGATCATTCTTGTGTAATATAAAATTGCAGGTCATTTCAGGTTCTGAAAGGGCTTCATAAGCCTCGGATTTCAAGACTCTCTCAGATTTTAATGGCACATTGTTTCTTTCATTTCAGTTTTGTTTTGAATATTTTATTATGGAAAATTTCAAACACACTCAGAATTGGAGAGAATGTATACTGCAACTTGATGGAACTGTCACTCAGCCCCAATAATTATCAATATTCTGCCAATTGTGTTTAATCAGTCTGCATTCCCAGACCACACTAATTTTATTTGTATATACTTCAGTATGGCTTCCTAACAGATAAGAGCTATAAAACAATATGACCATAATAGTATTATCACACGTAAGAACATTATTTGAAATATCATTCCAGTCCATATTCACATTTCCTTGATTGTCTCAAAAACATTTTTTAGTAGTATGTTTGTTCAAATCAGGACCCAAATTATTGAATTTGGTTGATTCATCTCGTATCCTTTTTTTATTGTTTAAGTTTCTTTTTTTTTTTTTTCATTTTTTTAAGCCATTTATTTGTTGAAGAGATGAATCATTTTTCCTGTTGAATTTCCCACATCTTGGACTTGTTTGGTTATATCTTTGTGGTACTGTTTCTTTTGTTTCTATATGCTCCATTATTTCTTGTTAACGGGTAGCTAAGTCTAGAAACATGATTCAATTTAGGCTTAATTATTTTGGG
>NW_006430844.1:0-402 GCF_000325575.1 Pteropus alecto | reverse complement strand
ATAGATATAGATATAGATATAATTTTCAGCAATTAAAAAATGAGGAAATCCTACTTTAGAACCACATGGATGGACCTTTTAGTTATTGATGCTAAGTAAAATAAGTCAGACAGAGAAAGACAAATACTGTATGATCTTGCATATACATGAAATCTGAAAAAGAAAAGAAAAGAAAAAACATGACATAGAAAAAAATCAGAATTTGGTTACCAGAGGCAGAGTATAGGGGAGAAGAAATTAGAAGAGGTCGAAATGTACAAACTTCCAGTTATAAGAAAAATAAGAACTAGGGAGGTAATGTGCAATGTGATGACTTAGTTAACGGTGCTGTATAATATATTGGAATGTTGTTAAAAGAGTAAATTCCAAGAGTTCTCATCACAAGGAGAAAATTTTGTTTTC
>NW_006430843.1:0-499 GCF_000325575.1 Pteropus alecto | reverse complement strand
TCGTTAAATTTATTCCGAGGTATTTTATTCTTTTTTGTGTAATTGCAAAAGGAATTATTTTTTCTACTTCTTTTTCTGACACTTCATTATTAGATTTTCGAACGTTGATTTTGTATCTATAAACTTTACTGTATTTGCTTATGGTTTCTGGTAGTGTTCTTGTGACGTCTTTAGGGTTTTCTATATAGAGAATCATGTCATCTGCAAATAGTGGCAGTTTGACTTCTTCGTTTCCTATTTGGATGCCTTTTATATCTTTCTCTTGCCTGATTGCACTTGCTAGGACCTCCAATGTTATATTGAATAAGAGTGGCAATAGGGGACAGCCTTGCCTTGTTCCTGATCTTAGAGAGAAGGATTTTAGTTTTTCACTATTAAGTGTAAGTTTGGCTGAGAGTTTGTCATAGATGGCCTTTATTATGTTAAGGTACTTTCCTTCTATACTGATTTTGTGAAGTGATTTCATCATAAATGGGTGCTGTATCTTGTTGAAGGCTTT
>NW_006430842.1:0-559 GCF_000325575.1 Pteropus alecto | reverse complement strand
TGAAGAGGCTTTCCTTTCTCCACTGTATGTTTTCATTTTTTTTTTGTCGAAAATTATTTGTCCATTTGCCCATATAAAAATAGATTTACTTCTGGATTCTCATTTCTTTTCTACTGGTCTGTGTGTCTGTTTTTCGGCCAATATCATGATGTTTCGATTATTGTCACTTTGTAGTGTAATTTTGAAGTTGGGCAGAGTGATGACTTCAGCCTCGTTCTTTCTTCTCAGGATGGCTTTGGCAATTCGGGGTCTTTTGTGCTTCCATGCAAATCTGATGATTTTTTGTTCTATTCCTGAAAAAATGCCAATGGGATTTTGATGGGGATTGCATTAAATCTGTATAATGCTTTAGGTAATAAGGTCATTTTAACTATGTTGATTCTTCCAATCCAAGAACATGAAATATCTTTCCATTTTTTTGTATCTCCTTCGATTTCTTTTAATAGAGTTTTATAGTTTTCATTATATAGATCCTTGACTTGTTTCGTTAAATTTATTCCTAGGTATTATTCTTTTTGTTGCAATGCAAAAGGAATTATTTTTTCCATTTCTTTTTCTG
>NW_006430841.1:0-270 GCF_000325575.1 Pteropus alecto | reverse complement strand
CTGAGACAACAGACACTGAGTGGAGAGGGGAAAACGTGGAAAGGCGGGCAGCGAAGGAGCGATGCCGCCAACGGGGCTCCTCCTGGGTTCCTTACCGCCACCTTTCATGTTTACGACTGTGTGTTACCTATCCCAGCACTTGGCCGCAGGGGAGGTGCCTTGGAAATTGGCGCACAGGCTCTGGAGTCTGAAAGGATCTCGTTCCCACCCTGTCTGGGCTTGTCCGATGGGGGTATGCCAGCCTTTCCTTAAAGAGCCAGATGGTAAGTA
>NW_006430840.1:0-320 GCF_000325575.1 Pteropus alecto | reverse complement strand
TTTCTTAGTTTGACAAATATGCCATGATATTGTTAAAGGATAACATCAAAAGAAACAAACTGGGTGAGAGGTATACAGGGACTCTCTGTACTATCTTTACAACTTTTCTGAAAATCTAAAGTTATTTCAAAATTGAAAGACTTCTTTAAAAAAGAGTAGTGTTGAAGAGTTCTGTCTCTGATATGGCAGAATGAGGTCTTAACAGACTGACCACCCTAAAGATCAGCGGTCTCCAACCTTTTTGGCACCAGAGACCCATCCTCCTATGAGAATCTAATGCCTAAAGATGTGAAGTGGAGATGAGGCAGTAATGCTAGCAC
>NW_006430839.1:0-272 GCF_000325575.1 Pteropus alecto | reverse complement strand
CTCACTGAGTTTTTTCAGAAGTACCATCCTGAAGTACCTGTTATTTGTGTCGAATATTTCTATGTCTGTAAGCTTATTTTCTGAAGATTTTTCTCTTTCTTGTTGAGATGCCTTGTCGCTTTGGTTGTACATGGTGTTTAATGGACTATTTCTCTGCCTGGGCATTAATGAGAGTGTATTCTGCTTTTTTTCTGGAAAGTTTTATTGTATAAAAGTCTCTCTAGCTTGTTGCAATGGAGGCGTTTTTCTTTTGGTTTCCAGTAGGTGGCGTC
>NW_006430838.1:0-565 GCF_000325575.1 Pteropus alecto | reverse complement strand
ATGTTATGTACTTCAGTTCTAAATCTTTGGCCTGTAATTACCATTACAAGTATGAAAAGGATAGTTGTGTATATACGGTCATCCCTTTTCTTCTGTGTGAGCCTTATTTCCGTTCTCCTTTGTGAATTTGGATCTTTGAATCCTCCCTTTTTAGTCATTGTTGTCTCAGTTTGTCCCTATGTATGCTGAACGTTCATTACTATCTTGCTATAGCAAATCTCTTCTTATTTTAAGCTTATAATGCCCTGTTCTTAGTAAGGGTTGCACTCCTCTGCTTCTATCTGCCTGCTAGTAGCCTTCCTAGTTATGTTTTTTTTTTTGGTTTGTCATTTTGTTTTAGGTGAGCAGATCCCTTTCAGAATTTCCTGTAGTGCAGGCTTTGTAGTAGAGAATTCCCTTAGTTTTTGTGTTTGGAAACATCTTTATTTCTCCTTCATATCTAAAGGAGAGTTTTGGATGTGGTCCCATAGTGTAGCAGTTAGCACGTCTGCTTTACATGCAGAAGGTCCTGAGTTCACGCCTCAGTGGGGCCATGGTCCATGGTCTACAGCCATACCACCCTGAA
>NW_006430837.1:0-665 GCF_000325575.1 Pteropus alecto | reverse complement strand
CTGAAATATGTAAAGCAATTACAAACAGAACTAAATGGAGAAACAGATCAAAACAGTATCATAGAAGGGGGCTAATTACCCCACTTTCAGAAATGGACAGATCATCCAAACAGAAAACCAATAAAGAAATAACATCCTTAAAAGACCCATTAGACCAACTGGACATAATTGACATTTACAGAGCTTTCCATCCCCAAAAAAGCTGCTCATACATTCTTCTCTAGTGCACATGAAACAATCTCAAGAATCGACCACATACTAGGACATAGAGATAGCCTTAACAAATATAAGAGGGTTGAAATCCTACCAACCATATTCTCTGATCATAATGCCTTGAAGCTGGAGATCAACTGAAAGAAAACAGGGAGAACCACAAATACATGGAGATTAAACAACATGCTATTGAAGAATGACTGGGTCAGAGAAGAAATAAAAAGAGAGATCAAGAGATACATAGAAACAAAAGATAATGATAGTACAACACATCAAAACTTTTGGGACATGGCAAAAGCGGTCATTAGAGGAAAGTTCATATCATTACAGGCCTACCTCCAAAAATAAGAATGAGCCCAAATATACAGCCTAATGATTTATCTTTAAAAAGCTAGAAAAGAAAGAACAAATGAAACTTAAAATCAGCAGAAGGAAAGACATAATCAAAATTA
>NW_006430836.1:0-853 GCF_000325575.1 Pteropus alecto | reverse complement strand
AGTCTTAGCAACATCTTTCTGGATATGTCTCTATGTGCAAAGGCAACAAAAGAAACAAATGGGACTCCATCAAACTAAAAAGCTCTACACAGTGAAGAAACCATCAACAAAATGAAAGACAACCTGCCAACTGGGAGAAGATAGTCACAAATTACACATCTAATAAGGAGTTAATACCCAAAATATATAAAGAACATATACCATTTAACAGCAGAGAAACAAACAAGTTTAAAAAGGGGCAGAGGACCTGAACAGACATTTCTCCAAAGAGGACATACAGATGGCCAACAGACATATGAAAAGATGCTCAAGGTCACCAATGAGACAAATGCAAATTAAAACCACAATGAGATATCATCTCACACCTGTCAGTATGACTATCATCTATAAATCAACAAACAGCAAGTGTTGGCTATGATGCAGAGAAAATGCACCGTTCCTGGAAATGTAAATTGCTTCAGCCACTATGGAAAATAGTTCGGAGGTTCCTTAAACAATTGAAAACAGAACTATCTTATGACCTGGCAATTCTACTTCTAGGTATTTATCCAAAGACATCCAAAACACTAATGCAAAATGATATCTGCAACACTATCTATAATAGCCAAGACATAAAAGCAACCTCAGTGGAAATGGATAAACAACTGGATAAAGATGACGTGGAACATATATACAATGGAATATTGTTTGGCCATAAAAAAGAACAAAATCTCACCATTTGCGACAACATGAGTGGATCTAGAGAGTATTATGCTAAATGAAATACGTCAGACTGAGAAAGACAAATCCTACATATGAACTCACTTATTCTATGTTGGGTCTAAAGAACAAAATAAATGAACAAAACATAAAC
>NW_006430835.1:0-846 GCF_000325575.1 Pteropus alecto | reverse complement strand
TTAATATCCAAAATATATAAAGAACTTATACCACTTGATAACCCAAAAAGCAAAAAATCCTATTAAAAAATGAGCAGAAGACCTGAATAGATATTTCTCCAAACAGGAAATACAGATAGCCACTAGACATATGAAAAGATGCTCATGGTCACTAATCATCAGAGAAATGCAAATCAAAACTACAATGAGGTATCACCTCACAGCTGTCAGAATGGCTATCATCAATATATCAAAAAACAAGTGTTGGCAAGAATGTGTAGAAAAGGGAACCCTCTTGCACTGTTGGTGGAATGGCAAATTATTTAAAACAGTTTGGCGGTTCCTCAAAAAATTAAATATGGATTTACCTTTTGACCCAGCATTTGCACTTCTGGGTATTTACCCAAAGAAAACCAAAACAATAGTTTGTAAAGATCTCTGCATCCCTGTGTTCACTGCAGCACTATTCACAATAGACAAGATATGGAATCAATTTAAATGCCCATCAATAGATAATTGGATAAAGAAGTTATGGTTCATATATACAATGAAATAGTACTCAGCCATAAAAATATGAAATCCTACCATTTGTAATGACATGGATGGACCTAGATAGAGGTTATTATGCTGAGTGAAACAAGTCAGAGAAAGATAAATATCATATGATTTCACATATATGCGGAATCTAAGAAACAAAAAGAACAAACTTAATCGAAAACAGACTCACAAATATAGAGGACAAACTGGTGATGGCAGGAGGGAAGGAAGGTTGGGGGGCTAGGTTGATGGGGTGAAAGAAGTACAAATTAGTAGATGAGAGGTCACTGGAATGAGGAGCATGGCATAGAGAATGTAATCAACAGTAAT
>NW_006430834.1:0-528 GCF_000325575.1 Pteropus alecto | reverse complement strand
GCTGCGCCTGACACCAGGCCCAATTGGGACTTGACTGTCCCAAATGGAAGAGAGTCTTTCAACAGGTACCAGCAAGCCATACTGCAGGGGCTGAAAGCTGGGGCCAGAAAGATGACAAACATGTCCAAAATGGCAGAAGTACTCCAAAAGCCAGATGAGTTCTATGAGAGACTATGCGAGGCCTTCCGGGTGTATACCGCTATTGACCCCGAAGCACGAGAA
The DNA here is from genome assembly GCF_000325575.1 of Pteropus alecto. NCBI lineage: Eukaryota > Metazoa > Chordata > Mammalia > Chiroptera > Pteropodidae > Pteropus > Pteropus alecto. The sequence goes on along the minus strand of NW_006430834.1, from coordinate 306 downwards.
AACCAACACATGGTCAACCGGACATTCGTGACTCAATCTTACACTGATAACTGCCGCAAGCTTCAGAAATTAGAGGGCTTTGCTGGGATGAACTCCACCCAGCTACTGCAGGTCACTAACAAGGAGGCCCAAAATGTAGCTGATAAATGGATGAAACAAAAGGTGTCCCTGCTGGCTGTCGCATTAGGGAACTCAAGCCCGGTACAACAGACTGTTCTTCCACGGAAAGGAGAGACCAAGAGGAGACCACCACTACGCCACGACCAGTGTGCCTACTGCAAAGAGACTGGCCATTGGAAAAACAAG
>NW_006430833.1:0-355 GCF_000325575.1 Pteropus alecto | reverse complement strand
ATGGGAGAAAATATTTGCAAATCATATATCTGATACTTAAAATATATAAAGGACACATAACTCAACAAAAAGACAAACAACCCAATTTTTTTAAATGGAGAAAGGACTATAATAGATCTTTTTCTGAAGAAGGTATACTGATGACCAATAAGCACACGAAAAGATGCTCAACATCATTAGTCATTAGAGAAGTACAAATCAAATACGCAATGAGACGTCATGTCACACCTACTCCGATGGCTATTATCAAAAACAAATAAAATGAAAAATAAGGATGTAGATAAATTGGATTTCTGGTACATTGATGATGGAAGGAAAAATGACACAACCATTGTGGAAAACAATTTGTCAATTC
>NW_006430832.1:0-660 GCF_000325575.1 Pteropus alecto | reverse complement strand
TCTTTGTTGAATTACTCACTGATTTCATCTACACTTCCCATAACTTCATTGAGCATCTTTATAACCAGTGTTTTGAATTCTGCATCCATTAGATTGCTTGACTCCATTATTTCTGGATCTGTTTTGTTATCTTATTTGGTTTCCGCTTTTTTGTCTTCCATTTTGGCTGCCATTCTGTTTCTGTTTCTATGTATTAAGCAAAGCTCCTAAGTATCCCGGTCTTATTAGTGTGGATTTGTGTAGTAGTAGGTGTCCAGTGGCACAGTCCTGAGAGGGGTTCAGCTGCAGGCCACATTTAGCCCCAGCCTGTGCCCCTCCACGGCCACCTGTTAAGATTCGGCAAGCAATCCACAGATCCTGTGCTTATAGTTGCCTCAACAGTCCACACCAGAAACCAAGGCCAGCTGCCTCCAGTGTTAATCTAGGTGCTGCTCTGAAAGGAGCACCTGACTCATTGAGGACACACCTGGATGTGGTTTGGGTGGGGCCGTGAGTTGGGGGAGGAGGGGTTTCAGGGAATCCTCTGGGCGGAGTGACCTCTGTTATCCAGTTTGATGAGGTCTCTGCTATGGGCTGTGCTGAGTCTGCGCATTGGGAGAAGAGAGGGTTCAACAGAGGAATAATGGATACCTCCAGCACTTCTGCCCTGGAGAGAGCCTC
>NW_006430831.1:0-2224 GCF_000325575.1 Pteropus alecto | reverse complement strand
GTGCTTTGAGAATAGAAGAAATAAAGCATGTCTTTTATGAAAAAAAACAGAACCATGATATTTGAATGTGTGACTATGCCTCTGGTACCACAATGTCCACTTAGCTCTCAGGCAAATGACCCATCATGGACAAGAGGCTGCTCGGCCAAAGAGACTTCTCAGGGCACCCTTTACATCCTTGTTCCTCAGGCTGTAGATGAAGGGGTTCAGCATGGGGGTGACCACGGTGTATATTACTGAGGCAATCAAACTTCTCTGGGAAGAATGAGTTAGAGCAGAACTGAGATAGACCCCCAGGCCTGTCCCATAGAACAAGGAGACCACAGAGAGGTGAGACACACAGGTAGAAAATGCTTTATACCTACCCTTAGTGGAGGCCATCCTCCCTAGTGAGGAGATGATCCGATAGTAAGAAAACAGAATTCCAGTGAGAGGAAACACACCAAGGAGGACAGTGGCTACATACAAGAAGATTTTATTAGCGAGGGTGTCAGAGCAAGCTACCTTGAGAATCTGAGCCAGTTCACAGAAAAAGTGTGGAATTTCAGTGCCCATACAGAAGGTTAGCCGCATTATCAGTAGAATATGAAGCAGGGCGACCCAGAAAATGATGAACCAAGACATCAGAACCAGAAAACCACAGAAGCGAGGGTTCATGGTGACCGCATAGTGTAGGGGCTGGCAGATGGCCACATACCGATCATAGGCCATCACGGTCAGAAGGAAATCATCCATCCCAACAAAAATTGTAAAAAAACACGCCTGAACGAGGCATCCGATGTAGGAGATGTTTTTGCTCTCTGCCTGGATGTTCACCAGCATCTTTGGGATAGTGGTGGAGATGAAACAGATCTCAACGAAAGACAGGTTGGAGAGGAAGAAGTACATGGGGGTGTGGAGGTGGGAGTCAGAGCTAATGGCCAGCATGATGAGCAGGTTTCCAAGAATGGTGACCAGGTATATGGACAGAAACATTCCACAGAGGAGGGGCTGCAATCCAGGATCATCTGATAGACTGAGGAGGAGGAATTCTGATACTTCAGTGTGGTTTCCGGCTTCCATGTAGTTGGTGTGTCTGCTGAAGAAGTAGTCAAAAGCAACGTTCAATGAACAGCCTAATAGCACCTCAGCTAATCATCACCTTTTCATTCTACCCTTACAGCTTTTATCCTTTAGCCATCATTCTGATGCCCATGATTTTTAAACCTCACAAAGAAAATAACAGCAGTAACCACATTCTTAGAAAGAAATATAAGAAGACACATTAAATTTAAGTCTTACATCATTAGGAAGCATGGGATCACAAATTAAGGTGGTTTGAGTTAAAAACTCATGTCTTTATTACTATTATGGAGCTATTGGAATGAAAGAAGTGTAGAGATTATCATTTGGGTGGCACACCATTTTTATTTAAAATGTGTGCAATTATTCAGATTTTCTTTTATTTAAAAGAAACCTTCCTCTCTTTTTATCTCCCACTCACTGGTTCTAATTCTCTATTCAAATCTGTGGACGTAATCCAATTTTTTTTACATGATGCTTCAAAAATAATTGAAGATATGTAAAGTCTATTCTCTGATCCAAAAATAAATTTTATATTCCCCATTATAAAGTTTAAATGTTTATAGAATGCTAATTATTTGAGAAGAGAATAAAATCATAGGGGATCTATTTATTCTGGGGAAGTGGGTAGAAATGGCTTTTCCAAAATATGAATATTTAAGCTGTGAGAAGGATGGATAAAGGTTATTCAAGAGACAGTTAAGAAAGGTTAGCATCTGGGCTGAGGGAACAGAGTTCCCATTTGTCCTGTGGGTTGCTGAAATTGGTAATAGAAGAAATTGGAGAGGTCAGTGACATAGTGATATATCATTAAGGTCAGACAGAGTGTATGAAACACACAATATGAGTTTCCTGTACTATTTCTTGATGTGCTTCTCATACTGATAATTTTATGTCTATTTGTGGGCTAGTGGTCATGAGTGTTTTGGCTCACCATCATCATTCGAGGGACTTATGTGGTGCCTGGCACAAGTAGGCGCTCAACATATACAAATCTTAGATGTATATTAAAGATTGAGACTGAAAGCATCAACTATAACACAAAAAAGAAACCTTCAAGCTCATCATACAATTCTTATTTTCTCACTAAATGAGGAAACCAATTTCAATTTCTTAACCCAATAAAAAATCGTTACTTAAAGCTGCAGACAACAGGATATGG
>NW_006430830.1:0-279 GCF_000325575.1 Pteropus alecto | reverse complement strand
TTATACACACACCACAAGTACTTTTGATTTTGTTCACCATTAATCACCTTTCTATCTTCAAGTTATTAGACTATGACAAAGTTGGTTTTAATATCTTACTAACATTAAAAATATTCTACTTTGAGCTTTTGGGCAAGATGGCAGAGTAGGTAAATGCTGTGCTCCTCTTCTCCTATGACTGCCTCAAAATTATAACTACAGAATAATCATCATTGAGAATCACCTAAAGGCTAGCTAAACAGTGGTCCTATAACTAAGGATATACAGAAGAAGCCATGT
>NW_006430829.1:0-480 GCF_000325575.1 Pteropus alecto | reverse complement strand
GAACAGAAGTCCTACAACTAAGGACACACAGAAGATGCCAGCTTGAGACTGATAAGAGGGGTGGAGATGCAAACAAGCTGGTTTTACATCCACATAGTTGGTCCTGCACTCATGTGTGGCATTTAAAAATTGGGACAGATATCTCAGCTGGAAAGTCCTCGTGAAGAGTGAGGGGTCCCAGCCCTACACCAGAATCCTGAGGCCAGGGTTCCAGTACCCATAAGAGAAGTCCCTAAAACTTCTGGCTGTGAAAACCAGCAGAGATTGTGGCTGAGTGAGACAGAGGACGGCTGAAGTCCCAAGGTGTTCCTCTTAAGAACCTGTGCATGGACTTACTTGCTGATGGACACACTTGCTCTGAGCTCCAGCACTGGGGCAGCAGCTTGAAAGGTGCGATATTTAGGGAAGAACTAAATTGTCTGGTTCCAGGGTAAAGACTGGAGGAGCAGCTATCACTCAGACAGAAGTGTTGGCAGAGTC
>NW_006430828.1:0-546 GCF_000325575.1 Pteropus alecto | reverse complement strand
AGAAAAGCAGGAGTAGTGGTACTAATATTGGACGAGAAAGACTTCGAAATAAAAAAGGGAAAGAAACATACTGAAGAACACTTCATAACAATGTAGGGGATCATACACTAAGAAGACATAACACTTATTAGTATCTATGCTCCCAATCAGGAAGCCTGAAATATATAAAGCAATTACTGACAGAACAAAAGAGAGAAACAGACCATGACACTATCATTGTAGGGGACCTAAATACCCCACTGTCAGATATGGATAGATCATCCAAACAGAAAATTAATAAGAAAATAACATCTTTAAATGACACATTAGACCAACTAGACATAATTCACATTTACAGAGCCTTCCATTCCAAAACTATTGCTTATACATTCTTCACTATTTCACATGGAACATTCTCAAGGATTGACCAAATACTGGAACAAAGAGATAGCTTCAACAAATATAAGAGGGTTGAAAGTGTACCAACTATATTCTCTGATCATAATGCTTTGAAACTAGGGATTAACTGCACAAAGAAAGCAGGAAGAATCACAAATACATAGAGAT
>NW_006430827.1:0-1111 GCF_000325575.1 Pteropus alecto | reverse complement strand
GTCTCCTGCGACATTTCAAAGAAGGGTTTGTAGAGAGACCTGACTATGGGCTGATTATGGCATAAAGTTTTCGCCAGGCAGACTAAGAACATTGTGTGAAGTTGAGTGGCCATATTTTAGTGTAAACTGGCCTCCGGAGAGTTCTTTTGACAGGGGTTTAGTGAGGAATGTTTGGAAGATTGTCACGGGAGACCTGAGACATCCCAATCAGTTTCCGTACATTGATCAATGGTTAAACCTTGTTCAGAACCCCCCTCCTTGGCTCCATCGGTCTCTAGGGGCGTGAGTCTTAGTTGTGGGCACCCCGAAACATACGACAACCGAATCTTCAAGACAGCCCAATCCCTCAGTCCTCCAATCTCCACCAGAGGACAGTGATCTTCTCCCACTCTATAATCCAGGACAACAGAGGTCAAATAGCACCACCTCACCTCCTCAAATGCAGACAGGTAACCCCTATGGGCCTCCCTCTCCCGCTCCGGGTGAGGCACCAGCCAATACCACCACCTCAGCCATCCTCCCCTTGCGAAAAGCACCGCCCCAGGGTCATCACACAGACAGGCCCTTTATGGTTTACGTGCCATTCTCGACTAGTGACCTGTACAACTGGAAGGCACAGAATCCGCCTTTCTCTGAGAAACCCCAGGCATTAATGGGACTCTTAGAAAGTGACTTTCAGACTCGCTGCCTCACCTGGGACGATTGCCAACAGCTTTTAATTATCCCCTTCGCCTCAGAAGAACGGGGACGCATTCGAACTGAAACACAAAAGACAGCTGTGGGAGGGAGGAGAGTTGAGGAAGCAGGGGAACAGATTGAGGAGGAATTTCCCTCCACCCGCCCAGACTGGGGACACAATTCTCAGGCAGGGAGAACAGCATTAGGTCGGTACCACCAGATTCTAATTGGGGGAATTAGGATGGCTGCTCGTCAGCCAACTAACCTTTCTAAGGTAACTGAAGTTATACAGGGACCTCAGGAATCCCCCGGAGAGTTTCTTCACCCAGGCGTACCGGGTATACACCCACATTGATCCTGAGGCCCCTGAGAACCACGGGCAATTAATGTAACCTTTGCTACACAGGCAGCCCCTGATATCCGGCGTAAATTG
>NW_006430826.1:0-794 GCF_000325575.1 Pteropus alecto | reverse complement strand
ATCTCTTGATCTCTCTTTTTATTTCTTCTTTGACCTAGTTATTCTTTAGTAGCATGCTGTTCAATCTCTACATATTTGTGGTTTATCCCACTTTCTTTTTTAGTTGATCTCTAGTTTCAAAGCATTATGGTCAGAGAATATGCTTCATGTGATTTCAGTCTTCTTAAATCTGTTGAGTCTAGTTTTATGTCCCAACATGTGGTCTATCCTTGGGAATGTTCCATATACACTAGAGAAGAATGTATAATTTGGTGTTTTGGGATAAAAGGCTCTATAAATGTTGATTATGTTCAGTTGGTCTTATGTGTCACTTGAGGCTGATATTTCCTTATTGATTTTCTGTTTAGATGATCTATCCATAGCCGACCGTGGAGTATTTTAGGTCTCCTCCTATAATTATGTCTTTGTCACTTTCTCCCATTAGTTCTGTTAGTTGCTTTATGTATTTTGTTGCTCCCTGATTGGGAACATATATATTGATGTATTATGTCTTCTTTATGTATTGTTCCTTTATCATTATGAAGTGTTCATCTTTGTCTCTCATTTCTTATCTTGAAGTCAGTTTTGTCACATATAAGTATGGCTACACTTACTTTTCTCTGGATGCCATTTTTTTGGAGTATCATTTTCCATTCTTTCACTTTGAGTCTAAATTTCTTTTTGGAGCTGAGATGTGTCTCCTGGAGGTAGCATATGGCTGGGTTTTGTGTTTTGATCCAATCTGTAACTCTGCACCTTTTTATTGGTGCATTCAGTCCTTTTACAGTTAGGGTAATTATTGATATATGAGATTT
>NW_006430825.1:0-1327 GCF_000325575.1 Pteropus alecto | reverse complement strand
AAAGCTTCTGCACAGCGAAAGAAACCGTCAACAAGACAAGGAGGCCACCAACTGAATGGGAAATATATTGGCAAACAACACCTCTGATATTATATACTAATATCCAAAGTATATAAAAATAAATTTTTGAAACACACATAAAAACTGTTCAGTAATGTCAGTAGAGAATTGAGGTGATGAGACTATCATGCTTGAACCAGAAGAGCAATGAAATTACAAAAGGACAATACATATTAGACAGAGCTATGGGACCTCAGAGGTGTTAGAGAATCTAACATTCATCAAGTTCAGCTGCCTACTTGACCTTTAGTTCCCTCTACCACATCCTTCCAGAGTACCATGCCAGCCTCCCTTAGCCTGACCCTGCATGAGTCTAAGTCAGTCATGGCAATAAACAAGCTGGCTGCTCATGAGGCAAAACTGGAGAGGAAGTTCCCACCATCTCTTTTTTTTAAAAAAAGAAAAAAAAGACATTCTATATAATTTCAACCCTATTTAATTAATTATCCATTTTTTAAAGGCAAATGAATTATACGGGTGTAGTTTCTACTTTAAAATTTCGAACAATTCTAATAAATGCAAAATCACTATTTCTGAAGTTATTTAAAATATTGCATCTCTGGGGATTAAACATGGTGGCATAAGAGATGTTCCCAGACCTCTCCCCTTGAAACAAAGATAAGCTGAACACCTAAAACTCAACAAAAAACATCCAAACTGCACACCAGCACGTCTGAGCGTGGTCTGAGCTACCACAGGTCAGAACCCCAGGTGTCAGGCAGTGGACTAGAAGAAACAAAGAAGCTGCCTCTCACAACCAGAGCTCCCTGTAGGAGAAGGGGGAGGGGAGAAGGTGTGGTGAGTTCCCTAAATAGCCCTGCCTGGGAGTGCTGTGAGCTCCACGTGGCAAGCAGCAGTGCCCAATCACGAGGGCAGAAGGCAGAGAAACAGGGCCAGCAGAAAAAAAAGAGCTGATTTTTACCAGACGAGGTTGTAAAACCAAGGCTGAGCCACAGCCCCCATTTCCCAAATCGGAGGGACTCCCAACCCAGAGGGCCCTCCTGCCATACCTTCCAAGATGAACACTGCGGAGAACCAGGGGAATCTGAGCAAACACTACCAAAACCGTCACTAACACTGACAGGAATGGAGACTAAGGGTAGCTAGCATGATTAAATATCTACAAGAAAATAAAGGCATTATTAACACTTTATATAAAGCAGAGATCCAAGAGGCTTAAAAACCACCTACTGAAAACTAAAAGAAAAACATCTTATTGCAACAGGCTAGAGACCATTATAAAATAAATCTTCTTTTTAGGAAAAAA
>NW_006430824.1:0-271 GCF_000325575.1 Pteropus alecto | reverse complement strand
CCTATCTAGAGGACAGAAAAGCCAAAGACATGCAAGCAGAATGGCAAGTGGTAAGATACCAAGACTATAAAAATAGTTTAAGGAGCATATCAGACACTATTAACGGTCTAAATATCCATCTAATCGGCATAACTGAAGAAAATCTAGATGTTGAACAGCTGTTTGAAGAAATAATAATGGAAAATGTCCCTAACCTGGTGAGGGAAATGGGCATAAAACCCCAGGAAGCTCAGGAAATTCCAAAAGTCAGGGATCCAAAGAGGCCCACACT
>NW_006430823.1:0-643 GCF_000325575.1 Pteropus alecto | reverse complement strand
GGTGAAGCCATCTGCTCCTGGATTTTTACTTTTTGATCGGTTTTCGATGACTGTTTCAATTTCCATACTGCTGGTCGGTCTATTTACATTTTACATACTTTCTTGATTCAGTCTAGGAAGATTATATTTTTCTAAGTACTGGTCCATTTCTTCTAGGTTATTAAATTTGGTGTTCTATATTTTTTCATAGTATTCTTATATGATCCTTTGTATTTCTGCTCTGGTAGTCGTAATTTCCCCTCTTTCATCCCTGATTTATTTATTTGTGTTCTTTCTCTTTTTTCCTGAGTGAATCTAGCCAGGGGTTTGTCAATTTTATTAACCTTCTCAAAGAACCAGCTCCTTGTTGTATTTACTTTTTTTTTATTTTATTGTTTTTTTGTTTTCAATTTCATTTGTTTCTGCTCTAATTTTGATTATTTCTTTCTTTCTGCTGACTTTAGGCTTAATTTTTTCTTCCTTTTCTAGTTTTTTAAGATGAAGCATTAGGTTGTTTATTTGAGCTCGTTCTTGTTTTTGGAGATAGGTCTGTCATGATATGAACTCTCCTCTTATGACCACTCTTGCCATGTCCCAAAAGTTTTGATATGTTGCACTATCGTTACCACTCATTTCTATGTATCTCTTGGTCTCTCTTTTTATT
>NW_006430822.1:0-943 GCF_000325575.1 Pteropus alecto | reverse complement strand
AATGTATGTTGAAACTTTGAATCAATGTCCAGACCTATTTAGCATCGTATTTAGATAAGAGTTCTTATTGATATTATACCTCTTATCTAAAGTGGATAGCTAACCACTAGACTCCACCTCATCCTGCTTGCACATGAACTTTTCAAACTGTTGCCAACGAACAATCTGAAAGCAGTAAACACTTCTTCCTTACAGACTATAGACCTATTTGAGAACTACCCCACTTATCCTTCTTCTGCAAACCCTTATCAGTAGCCAATGTGAATTCTTTCAAAATAACTTACATCTTTCTTCTCAAAACTATAAACAAGCCATGTCAGACACAGGACGGTGGACATGTTTGTCTTCTCCATCTAGCCCTCCTGCTGGTGATTGTGGTAGACCTGGTTCTTTTTTTCTGGCTATCATATGTCTTAATGAACTCTTTCTTTCAGAAAGTTTCTTGTTGTTAATATTTTTGTTTTAACAACTTTATCCTATTGTGGTCAGAGAAGATACCTTTTATGATTCTTATCTTTAAAACCTATAGATTAATTACTATTAATTTGTGGTTTAACATATGGTCTATCCTGGAAGATGTCCCAAGGGCACTTGAGGAGAATGTGTATTCTCTTGTTGGATATGGTCCTCTGTCTATGTCTGCGAGATCTATTTGGTTACTTCTGTTATTGAAATCCTCTATTTCCTCATTGTTTTCTGTCTGGTTGTGCCATCCATTATTATGACTGGGGTCTTGAGGTCTCCAACTATTATTAGAGAAATGACTATTATGGAGAAATGAGCATTTTCCGTTCAAATCTCTCAGTTTTTGCTTCATATATTTTGAAGGTCTGTCATTAACTACATAACTGTTTATAATATTTATATCTTCTTATAGTATTAAAAATTTATTAAAATATATTGTGCTCCTTGTCTCTTGTAAATTTTTTTGATTTAAACTCTA
>NW_006430821.1:0-394 GCF_000325575.1 Pteropus alecto | reverse complement strand
AAAATTAATATTAAGAACTTGGTTGCGTTTTTATACACTAGTAATGAACTTTCAGAAAGAGAAATTAAGAAAGCAATACTATTTACAGTTGCATCAAAAACAATAAAATACCTAGGAGTCAGGTTGACCAAGGAGGTAAAAGACCTGTTTTCAGAAAATTATGTCATTGAAAAATGAAATTGAAGAAGACACACATAAATGGAAGCGTATATCATGCTCACGGGTAGGAAGGATCAACATCAATAAAATGTCCATACTACCCAAAGTGATCTATAGATTCAGTGCAATCCCTATCAGAATACCCAAGGCATTTTTCAGAGAGCTACAGAAATAAATTTAAGATTTATATGGAACCATAGAAGACCCCAAATGACCATGAAAGTCTTAGAAAAAG
>NW_006430820.1:0-592 GCF_000325575.1 Pteropus alecto | reverse complement strand
TTTCTGAAGTAGCAGTCTGGGATTTCTGAAAAGCTTTCCAATACTCATTTAATCTACTCTGCCTTTTACCACTAAGCTATATCACGTACCAACTTCACTAACAATGATCCTAGTATCTGACTCAGTTTAATATTAGATTTGTCTTTCCACGCAAGCAGTCTAAAATTTCTCAACACTCATACCTCTTTTTTCAATTCTTCTCTATACTCCAGCCATGTGGTCATTTGGGCTCCCTAAAAATTTTCCCTGCCATTTATGCGCATACACATAATTATCATAATATTCCCATATCCGATTTAACTGGGTAAGTGGTCACATTTTCTTCATATCAGTTACTGAGAAACCAGTCTCTGAGTTCTTCATACATAGAAATCTGACTCAAGAAGACTGTGTAGATTAAACACAGAGGTTGTTGAACCCATGATTCCCATATATCCCACTGCGTTTTACCACATAACCCAGAACTTCACTGAAAAAAACTTTAAGAGTTAAAATTCAAAGATTGTAAAGGAAATATATGAATGGGGTGAGATAAGCTCTTACTAGTTGAGCAGAAATCAGAAGACCCTAGAGTCACTTGTTGAATTAATTC
>NW_006430819.1:0-682 GCF_000325575.1 Pteropus alecto | reverse complement strand
TCAATTTTATTAACCTTCTCAAAGAACTAGCTTTTAATGTATTTATTTTTTCTATTTTTTTTTGTTTTGTTTTGTTTTCAATTTCATTTATTTCCGCTCTAATTTTGATTACTTCTTTTCATCTGCTGACTTTAGGTTTCATTTGTTCTTTCTTTCTAGTTTTTTAATATGAAGTATTAGGTTATTTATTTGAGCTCATTCTTGTTTTATGAGTTAGGCCTGTAATGATATGAACTTTCCTCTTATGACCACTTTTGCCATGTCCCAAAAGTTTTGATATGTTGTACTATCGTTATCATTCATTTCTATGTATCTCTTGATCTCTCTTTTTATTTCTTCTCTGATCCAGGCATTCTTCAGTAGCATGTTGTTTAATCTCCATGTATTTGTGGTTCTTTCTGATTTCTTTTTGCAGTTGATCTCTAGTTTCAAAGCATTATGATCAGAGAATATGATTGGTATGATTTCAACCCTTTTATATCTGTTGAAGCTATCTCTGTGTCTCAGTATGTGGTCAATCCTTGAGAATGATCCATGTGCAGTAGAGAAGAATGTATAAACAGCCATTTGGGCATGGAAGGCTCTGTAAATGTCCAGTTGGTCTAATGTGTCATTTAAGGATGTTATTTCCTTATTAATCTTCTTTGTGGATGATCTGTCCATAATCGACAGTGGGGTATTT
>NW_006430818.1:0-1242 GCF_000325575.1 Pteropus alecto | reverse complement strand
TACAAAGAACTCATACAACTCAATAACAGCAAAAGTAAAACCCAAAAGGTCCAATCAAAAAATGGGCAGAGGACAGACACTTCTCCCTACAAGACATACAAATGACCAACAAATATTTGAAAAGAAGCTCAACACCACTAGCTATTAGGGAAATGCACATCAAAACCACAATGAGATACCATCTCATACCTGTTAGAATAGCTATAATCTGCAGGACAACTAATAACAAATGCTAGAGAGGATGCGGAGCACTGCTGGTGGGACTGAAAATTGGTACAGCCACCACGGAAAACAGTATGGAGGGTCTTCAAAAGACTAAGAATTGATTTACCATATGATCCAGCAATCCCTCTACTGAGTATTTACCCCAAAGTCTTGAAAACCCATATTCTAAAAGGTATTCCCACACCAATGTTCATAGCAACATTATTCACGGTGTCCAGGACATGGAAGCAACCAAAGTATCCTATGATAGATGATTGGCTAAAGAAGTAGTGGTAGATATATACGATGGACTATTATTCAGCCATAAGAAGAGAGGAAATATTGCCATTTGCGACAACAAGGGTGGATTTTGAGATAATCATGCTAAGCGAAAGAAGCCAGACAGAAAAAGATGAAAACCACATGATATCATTTAAATGTGGGATATAAATCCAAAAGCAACAAATGAACAGGTTAAACAAATAGAGTCTCATGGACATGGGCAATAGACTAGTGGTTACCAGAGGGTAGGGGTGAAGCTAGATGAGTTAAAAAGGGGTCAAATATGTGGTGCCAGAAATCGAACAATGGGAGAAGAATACACATACACACACACACACACACACACACACACACACACGAACACATACACCATACTGTTAAATTGTACACCTGAAACTTCGTTGATTTCAATAACCAATGTCACCAAGCTAATTAATTAATTAATTAAAAATAATTTTAAAAAGTCAAGCAAAGATTTTGCCTGAAATATTTCTTTGAGAAAAAATAAGTTATAAAGTATTTGCATTCTCGTTCTCATCCTCCCAGTTTTCATCTCCACAGAAAAGGGGGTTGTGAGGATGTATACTTTCTGCTCAATTTTAATATTGGCGACTGGAATAAGAGCACTGTGTCCCTATGTTTCACAGGCGAATTCATGTCTGAGACCTCTTAGGTAATTCAGAGTGTAAAGTACAGAGCTGAAAAGCTGTTCTGATGGTCACAGCAGAGGGGCATCACAGCTATTTTTAAAGAAGA
>NW_006430817.1:0-1218 GCF_000325575.1 Pteropus alecto | reverse complement strand
TTAGAGCAGAATTAAATGAAATTGAGAAAAAAAAAGACAATAGAAAAAATTAACACAACAAAGAGCTGGTTTTTTTAGATTAATAATATTGACAAATCTCTGAGAAAACTCACAAAAGAAAAAGAGAAAGGACATAAATAAACAAAATCAGGGATGAAAAAGGAGAAATTATGACAGACACTGCAGAAGTACAAAGGATCATACAAAAATACTATAAAAAAGTATATGACACCAACTATAATAACCTAGAAGAAATGGTCCAGTACTTAGAAAAATACAACCTTCCTAGACTGAATCAAGCAGAATTGGAAAATCTAACACACCAATCAGCATTATGGAAACTGAAACAATGATCAAAAACTTACCAAAAAGTAAAAATCAAGGACTATATGGCTTCACCAGTTAATTCTACCAAATTTTCAAAGATTTAATACCTATGGCCTCAAATTCTTCCAAAAAATCGAAGAGGAGGCAATACTTCCCAATTCATTTTATGAGGCCAATATTACTCTGATACCAAAACCTGGTAAGGATAACACACAAAAAAGAAAACTACAGATAATATTTCTCTTGAACACAGATGCAAAAATCCTAAATAAGATACTAGCAAACCAAATACAACAACACATTAAAAAAATTACATGCCATGATTAAGTGGGCTTCATCCCAGGGGCACAGGGATGGTTTAACATATGAAAATTGATTAATGTGGTATACCACATAAACAAATTAAAGAAAAAGAATTATATGATCCTATTAATAGATGCACAAAAAGCCTTCGACAAGATATAGCATCCATTTATGATCAAACACTTAATAAAAACAGGTATAGAGGGAAAGTACCTCAACAAAATAAAGTACATATATGACAAAACCTCAGCTAACATTATACTTAATGGTGAAAAACTAAAAACCTTCCCTCTAAGATCAGGAACAAGGCAAGGCTGTCCACTATCTCCACTGTTATTCAATATAACATTAGAGGTCCTAGCTAGTGCAATCAGACAAGAAAAAGATATTTAAGGCTTTCAAATAGGAAATGAAGAAGTCAACCTGTCACTATTTATGGATAATATGATTCTCTATATAGAAAACCCTAAAGACTCCACAAGAACACTACTAGAAATAATAAACAAATACAGTAAAGTTTCAAGATATAATATCAATGTTCAAAAATCCATTCCATTCTTATACTCTAATAATGAATTGTCAGAAAAA
>NW_006430816.1:0-493 GCF_000325575.1 Pteropus alecto | reverse complement strand
GCTCTAATTTTGATTATTTCTTTCCATCTGCTGAGTTTAGGCTTAATTTTTTCTTCTTTTTCTAGTTTTTTTTTTTTTAATTAGTTTATTGTTGTAACATTGGTTAATAAAATTATGTAATTTTCAGCCCCAGCGGGGCGCAGGGGCTCGGGGAGCCTGAGGCGCTGCGACATGGCCGGACCCGGCCTGTGGGATCCGGCCCTCTGTGACCCGCGGCCATATATTTGACCCCTTTTACCTCATCTACCTCCCCTTTTCTCCCCTACCACACTAGTAACCACTAGTCTATAGTCCTCTGGTAACCACCAGCCTATAGTCCATGTCCATGAATCTCTGTTTGTTTATCCTGCTCACCTGTTGTTTTTAGGTTTATATCCCACATATAAGTGATATCATGTGGTTTTCAAACTTCTCTGTCTGGCTTATTTTGCTTAACACGATTATCTCACGGTCCATCCACGCAAATGGCAGTATTTCATCTCTTCTTATGGTT
>NW_006430815.1:0-535 GCF_000325575.1 Pteropus alecto | reverse complement strand
TTTATTGGTGAGTTCAGTCCATTAACATTTAGGGTAATTATTGAAATATGATGTCTTTTTATAGCCTTTTTATCATTTGCTTTCTGGTAGCTTGATGTTTCCATTTCTTCTTTGTCCTTGTGTTTCTGTTTTCTTTATTTTGGTTGGCTTTTGTGGTTGTTCCCTCTGGTCTTTCTTGTTTTATATTATATACTTCAGTTCTGAATCTTTGGCATGTGGTTACAATTATGAATATGTAAAGAATAGTTATATATATACAGTCATCCATTTTCTTCTGCGTGTGCCTTATCTCCACTCCCCTTTGTGAATTTGGATCTCCTCCTCTTTTCAGTCATTGTTGTCTCAGTTTGTCCCTATGTATGCTGAACGTTCATTACTATCTAGCGAATCTCTTATTTTTAAACTTATAATGCCCTATTCTTAATAAGGGTTACACTCCTCTGTTTCTATCAGCCTGTTTGTCAACTTACTCCTAATTATGTATTTTTTCTTTGTCATTGTGTTTTAGGTAAGCTGACCCCTTTCAGTATTTCCT
>NW_006430814.1:0-543 GCF_000325575.1 Pteropus alecto | reverse complement strand
TTTGCAATCAGTTTCAACCGCATACTCTAAAATAGGGAATAAGTATTATTTGTATGATCAAATAAAACAGGTGATGCAACTCAGAAGTCATCTGTGACAACCTAATGACTAGTTTAAACACTGATTATGATATTTTGCAATAGCTAGGCTAATCGCAGACATAGGTTGAACTGTATAGAAAGATTTTTTAAAATACTTTATGATCTTAATGTGTAATATTTAATAAAAAAATAAAACTGCATACCAGTGAGTATGGAATTCACAATTTATATCCTATAACAGCAAACACACTGCATACAGTAAGTCAGGTATGGTGCTAAGTGCTTCAGATACAACTTCATTTCTTCCAGCAGCAAGTACAGTTATGATCCCAACCTACCACCCATTCAGGAGTCCTCCTCACTTTCTAACTTCTCCTTTATTAGGCCTTCATGCGAACCTAACCCCTCCCCATCCCCTAAGCCCTCTCCCACTTAAAAAATAAAACACAGAAATCAGATCTCACCTAAGTTTTTTATTTGTACTGCTTTTCTTCCAAAGTTC
>NW_006430813.1:0-493 GCF_000325575.1 Pteropus alecto | reverse complement strand
ATAAAATTCTCTTTAAGTCCAAGATTCTTGAGTTTAATTGTTATGTTTTTTTTTTCTGTGCATTTTATTGTTTCAGGTCTTACATTTAGGTCCTTAATCCATTTTGAGTTAATTTTAGTGTGTGGTGATAGGCAACAGTCTATTTTCCTTCTTTTTCAGGTGGCTTTTCAGTTTTCCCAGCACCATTTATATGAGAGGCTTTCCTTTCTCCACTGTATATTTTTGGCTTTTTTGTCCAAAATTACTTACCAGTATAAATATGGCTTTACTTCTGGACTCTCGATTCTCTTCCTCTGGTCCTTATGTCTGTTTTGCTGCCCATACCATGCTGTTTTGATTACTGTCGCTTTGTAGCATAATTTGAATTCAGGCAGTGTTATGCCTCCAGCCTCATTCATTTTCTCAGGATGGCTTTGGCAATTCGGGGTCTTTTGTGATTCTATACAAAACTGATGATCTTTTGTTCTATTTATTTAAAAAATGCCAATGAGAT
>NW_006430812.1:0-759 GCF_000325575.1 Pteropus alecto | reverse complement strand
CCTTTGAATATTGGGCACAGACCAAGTTATGAAATGCATAGAAAGGACTTTGGACTAATGTTAATATATTCTCTAAAAGTCTCAGAAAACTGGTTGTGGCAACATAAAATACAGAAATTATTTTGATGAAGCATGGAATTCTTGTGTTCTCAGAAAACTTTCCCATAACATCAGTAGCAGACCAATAGTCTTAAGAAACATTAAAACAGAATTCTAATTTTGCTTTAGCTTACTTTTAGCATTTAAATTTCCAGTCTTGTTTAGCTTAATCATATAAAATTTCTTCTCAAGATTTCTCTTCACTAACCTTCTAATACTTTCCTCATTCCTTAAGTTTGCCTCTTTTCACTCATTCAGACCAGTTTCAGGGTTTAATTATTCTTTAACCCTTTCACATTTCAGCAGGCTATTACAATACCTTCTGTAACTAAAAACATACATTTTCCTTTCCATCATAATCAGAATTCTTAACTGAACCACCATATTACATATAACACAGACAAATATAGATCAGAGGTCATGCACATACTCATATTTCTCTATCATCAGTATTTATAACTTCCCTAAGGGTGCATATCTAGTTTCCTCAGAGAGTGGGGAAATAGATGGGGTCCTGAGGGAATGCATTTCCTCCTCAGAGGGGGAGAAGATTCCTGATTACCGAGATCTCTGGGAAGGCACTCCTATCAGTGGGCCAGGTAATAAGTCTGGGTCTTGGTGAAGAATCATAGAAGCTGAACTTTTACTGGCATAGAAAAC
>NW_006430811.1:0-1058 GCF_000325575.1 Pteropus alecto | reverse complement strand
GAGGATATGGGACACTATTAAGGCTCCAAATAGTCGTCTCATCGGCGCATAACTGAAGAAAATCAAGATGTTGAATGGCTGTTTGAAGAAATAATGATGGAAAACTTCTCTAACCTGGTGAAGGAAATGGACATAAAACCCCAGGAAGCTCAGAGAATTCCAAAAATCAGGGATCCAAAGAGGCCCACACCAAGACACATCATAATTAAAATGCCAAAGGTTAAATACAAAGAAAGAATATTAAAAGCAGCAAGAGAAAAAAAAATTACATATAAAGGAACACCCATACAACTGGCAGCTGATTTCTTGAAAGAAACTATGCAGGACAGAAAGGCCTGGCAAAAAATATTCGACAGGATGAAGACCCAGGATCTACAACCAAGAATAATTTATCCGGCAAAGCTATCATTTAGAGTTAATGGACAGATAAAGCCCTTCTCAGACAAAAATAAGCTAAAGGAATTTATCACCACCAAGCCAGAATTACAGGAAATGTTGGAGGGACTTCTTTGAGAAGAAAAAACATGTATTAAAAACAGGACTAGAGAATGGTAACAACTACATTCCTATCAATAGTACCTTAAATGGAAAAGAATTAAGTGTTCCAAATAAAAGATAGAGTGGCTGAAAGGATAAGAAAACAAGACCCCTACATATGAAAAGGAAGAGAATGGAAAAAGATATTGCTGTGATGAACCTAGAAGGTATTTAAGTCAGACTGAGAAAGAAAAATACTATATGATTTTACTTATATGTGGAATTTAAGGAATAAAAAGAACAAACCAATCAAAAACAGATTCACAAATATAGTGGACAATTTGGTGACGGACAGAGGGGAGGGGGGTTTGGGGAGCTGGGAGAATGGGGTGAAGTGTTAAAGAAGTACAAATTAGTAGCTGATGGATGGTCACGGGGATGGGGAGCATAGCATAGGGAATGCAATTAGCATTAATACATTGGCTAGGTGGAGGTTCAGGGGAGGGAAGGAGCAATTAGGGGGATCATTGTACAAACTATATAGTAGTCTAACTAATGTACTGTATACTTGAAACTAATTA
>NW_006430810.1:0-512 GCF_000325575.1 Pteropus alecto | reverse complement strand
GGCCAATATTACCCTGATACCAAAACCTGGTAAGGGTGACAGAAAAAAAGAAAACTATGGAACAATATCTCTCATGAACACAGATGCAAAAATCCTAAAAAAGATACTAGCGAACTGAATACAGCAACATATTAAAAATATTATATACCGTGATCGAGCGGGCTTCATCGCAGGGGCACAGGGATGGTTCAACATACGCAAATCGATTAATGTGATACACCGTATAAACAAATTAAACAATAAAAATCATAGTATCATATCTATAGATACAGAAAAAGCCTTCGATGAGATACAGCACCCATTTATGATCAAAACACTTAACAAAATTGGTATAGAAGAAAAGTACCTTAACATAATAAAGACCATATATGACAAACTCTCAGGCAACATTATAATTAATGGTGAAAAACTAAAAACCTTCCCTCTAAGATCAGGAACAAGGCAAGGCTGCCCACTATTGCCAGTTGTTTAATATAACATTGGAGGCCCTAGCGAGTGCAATCAGGCAAGAG
>NW_006430809.1:0-1399 GCF_000325575.1 Pteropus alecto | reverse complement strand
CATGAATTTCCTCATCTCTCACTTCTCGTCTTGTGCATTAAAAATCACCTATTAAACTTCATGCAGTTAGCCATATATAGTTATTTATTTTCCTTTGCACAGAAACGTGTCTGTTCCATCTTGCTCAATTCTCTTTAAAAATGTGCTTAGGAAGATTTTTCTGACCATTAATTTAAGACCACTCACCTCTAAGGGCTCTACTCCTTTTTCCTCATCTCTCACTTCTCGTCTTGTGCATTAAAAATCACCTATTAAAGTTCATGCAGTTAGCCATATATAGTTATTTATTTTCCTTTGCACAGAAATGTGTCTGTTCCATCTTGCTCAATTCTCTTTAAAAATGTGCTTAGGAAGATTTTTCTGACCATTAATTTAAGACCACTCACTTCTAAGGGCTCCAATCCTTTTGTGTATGTGTTTGTATGTGTGTGTGTGTATATATATGTTTTTCACTGGTTTTACCACATGGCATTTTAGTTCTCTATTCAGCTATTTTTCCCTTATTTGATTGTAGCTTCAGTACAGAAATTATTTATGTGTAAGGATTTTCATAGGGCAAAGAGTACATCGAAATTTAGTAAATATTAATTTGATGAATTAATTCTCACAAAGCCATATATAACAAAAATAAAGTGTCTTTACTTTTGGTTTATTTTCATTACAGTGTTCTTGTGAAAGGGAAGAATTTTTGAGAATGATTTACTCAAGCCAGAGCAACCATGAAATAAGTGTCACTCATTCAGCCTCTGGACAATAAAGAGTGACTCACATGTTGTCCTTAGGACTCTGTGCACTGCAGAGTATCTGATTCTCTCACTTATCACTCAAAAAGATTTCTTCAGTAAATCTGAAATTTTGTTCAGTCTACTTAATTATATCAGATTTTGTTACCGCTATCAATTACATACATAACTGTACAACATATGTTACTGACTCAAGAGAAACAAAACATCACAAACAACATCAAGAGAGAACCAGAAGCAAACTTGGAATATATTTTCCCTAATAACAAATGACATGGCAATCATTATCTTTACCCAAAATGATGATGAAGTATGAAGTATGAAGTATGAAGAAAGCCATTCCATTCCAAAATTAACAGCCAAGCAAAATATAGTTTAAATGTATTCTTCAGCCCTAAGTACACGGAATTCTAATAAACTCTCTAAAATATAAATATTTCTAAGATCAGTGGGTACATTCTTTGAGTCGATGCTTCCCCAAATTGTCATAATGTCTGGGCTTTTCATTTATATCATTATCAAAATAGAATTAAATAAAAATAATTTTTCTTCAGAATTTTTCTCAGAGGTGAGTGACTTCTTTATTTCTCAGATAATAAGAGAATAAATAAAAATTTCTCGGAGAATAAATAAAAAATTCAACATGAGAGTGACTA
>NW_006430808.1:0-734 GCF_000325575.1 Pteropus alecto | reverse complement strand
GTGCTAACTGCTACACTATGGAACCACGTCCGAGAAATGCAAATTAAATCTGATTTTAATTTGCATTTCTCTGATGATTAGTGACCTTGATCATCTTTTCATATCTCTATTGACCATCTGCTTTTGGAGAAATACCTGTTCAAGTATTCTGCACATTTTTTAATTGGATTATTTGGATTTTTATTTGTTTTTTTTTTTTATTTTTTGGTGTTGAGTTGTATGAGTTTTTTATAAAATTTGGATATGAACCCTTTATCAGATGTATCAAAGAGCAATATCTTCTTCCATTAAGTAGGTTGTCTTTTTGTTTTGTTGATAGTTTCCTTTGTAATGTAAACACTTTTTAGTTTTATGTAGTCCCATTTGTTTATTTTTTTCTTTTGTTTCCCTTGCCCAAGGAGATATATCAGAAAACATATTACTCAGAGCAGTGTCAGAGAGTTTACTAGCTATTTTTTCTTCTAGGACTAGGAGTTTTATAGTTTCAGGTCTTACATTTATGTCTTTAATCCATTTTGAGTTTACTCTTGTATATGGTGTAAGAAGGAGGTCCAGTTTTATCTTTTTTTGCATATATCTGTCTAGTCTTCCCAACACTATTTATTGAAGAGACTGCCTTTACCCCACTGTATATATATAGGTGCTCTTATGTTGGGTGCATATGTTTATTAGGGTTGTATCAATCCCTTTATTATTATATAATGCCCTTTTTTGTTTGTTATTATAACTTTTGT
>NW_006430807.1:0-691 GCF_000325575.1 Pteropus alecto | reverse complement strand
AATGACACATTAGACCAACTGGATATAACTGACATTTACAAAGCGTTCCAACTCAAAACAACTGTTTATACATTCTTCTCTAGTGCAAATAGAACATTCTCAAGAATCGACCACATACTGGGACACAGAGATAGCCTCAACAAATATAAGAGGGCTGAAATAATACCAATCTATTCTCTGATCATAATGCTTTGAAACTAGAGATCAACTGCAAAAAGAAAGTGGGAAGAACCACAAATACATGGAGATTAAACAACATGCTACTGAAGAATAACTAGGTCAGGGAAGAAATAAAAAGAGAGATCAAGAGATACATAACAATAGTACAACATATCAGAACCTTTGGGACACAGCAAAACCGGTCACAAGAGGAAAGTTCATATCATTACAGTCTTATATCCCAAAACAAGAACGAGCCCAAATCAACAACCTTCTGCTTCATCTTAAAAACAAAACAAAACAAAACAAACAAACAAACAAAAAACTACAAAAGGAAAAACAAATAAGGCCTAAAGTCAACAGAAGAAAAGAAATGGTAAAAATTAGAGTAGAAATAAATGAAATTGAAAACAAACAAACAAACAAAAAACAATAGAAAAATAAATACATCAAGAAGCTGGTTCTTTGAGAAGGTTAATATAATTGGCAAATCTCTATCTAGACTCACTAAAGAAAAAAGAGAAAGGACACA
>NW_006430806.1:0-545 GCF_000325575.1 Pteropus alecto | reverse complement strand
TTCTGATTCAGTCTAGGAAGTACTGGTCCATGTTTGGAATTTCCAGTATGGAAATTGAAATGATCATCAAAAACGTATCAAAAAGTAAAAATCCAGGACCAGATGGCTTCACCAGAGAATTCTACCAAACATTCAAAGAAGATTTAATACTTATTCTCCTCAAACTCTTCCAAAAAATCAAAGAGGAGGCAATACTTCCTAACTCATTTTATGAGGCCAATATCACCCTGATACCAAAACCTGGTAAAAATAACACACAAAAAAGGAAACTACAGACCAATATCTCTCATAAACACAGATGCAAAAATCCTAAATAAGATACTAGTGAACCGAATATAGCAACATATAAAAAGATTATACACCTCGATCAAGTGGGCATTATTATCTCAGGGGAACGAGTATGGTTCTACATAAGCAAATCGATTAATGTGATACATCACATAAACAAATTTAAAAAAAAAAAGAATTATATGATCATATCAATAGATACAGAAAAAGTCTTTGAAAAAAACGGCATCCATTTATGATCAAAACACTTAACAAAA
>NW_006430805.1:0-2103 GCF_000325575.1 Pteropus alecto | reverse complement strand
ATATGCAAGGTCATTTAGATTTTCTCCTAAGTTATGCAGTTTTTATTGTTTTATATCTTTCCATTTTATATTTAGGTCTTTGATTCCTTTTAAGTTGATTTTCTAAAAAGTTAAGTTCTGTATTCAGAATCATCTTTTTTACATGTTATATCCAGTTGTTCCAGCACCGTTTATTGAAAAGATTATCTTTTTACATTGTATTACCTTTACTCCTTGTCAAAGGTCAGTCAATCAAATTTTTGTGTGTCTATTTCATTATATTATTCTGCTCCATTGATCTGTTTCTCCACTATTAACCAATACACACTGTCTTGATTCCTGCAGCTTTATAGTAAGTCTTGAAGTCAGGTAGGGTCACTCCTCCAACTTTGCTCTCCTTCAGTATTGTGTGGAGTATTCTGTGTCATTTGTTCCTCTATATACATGTTCAAATCATTTTGTTTTTATCCACAAAATAACTTAAAATTTTGATTAGTTTTGTGTTGAATCTATAGATCAAGTTAAGGTAAAGTGACATCTAGACAACATTGTCTCCCTATCCATAAACATGGAATATCTCTCTGTTTATTTAAAGCTTTATTTCATTCACAACATTTTTATAGATTGCTTCTTATTTTACATAGATCTTTTACATATTATATTATATTTAAACCTATGAATTGTGCGTGGGGGTTGTTAATGTAAATAACATAGAGTTTTAACTTCAAAATCCACTTGTTTCTTCTTGGTATATAAGAAAGGCATTTACTTTTCTAATAAATTGTAATTTTTAAAGTACTGAAATTTATTTAGAGAAATTCTTTCCTTTTGTGGAATATGTCAAACAGTTTGGAAAGAAGCTAATTCCCTGTGTCAACAGTAACCTGTCCCCATGGTCATTGTTATCCTATCGCTATGTCATTGCCCTGGATGTTCGAGAAACAGACTCATAAAAAAGTGGCTTCTGGCACTTTTAATACATAGTCGTAAAGCTTCAAAGAATGGATTTTCATTTACTATCTTCTTTGTGTAAGTAAAAATGCTGACACATTTTTAAAATAAAGAAAGTATAAAAACAATTTACTAACTATATTACTAGAATTGATCTTAAGACAATTAAATTTTTTTTCCAGAAAAAATAAGTCTCATTTTTGTAGTAATAAGGCAAAGTTCATTGCAGAGAGGAAAAAGTGGAGAAATTATGGAACTAAAATACTAAAGTGAGAAAGTAGGAAAGGAAACAGAAAAAGTTTCCACTGACAGAATAAGTTTTCAAATTCTTTCTCTCTGCAATGTTTTCTTTTTGGCCAAATAAAAACATAAAAATGTTTTGGCCAAATAAAAACATAAAAAAAAAAAAATCCCATAAAAGGTAAAACAGTAAACTATATGACTTTGATTTCTTAAATGAAAGTGAATTTTAATGCAAATTCTAAGAAAGGCATAATCTCAGAATTAAGGACAGGCCTTTTTATTTGGACATGTTTGGGTTTGTGAGCAACTTATTATATCATTATTCTTCCCTTTTCCAAGGGGACTGAGACCCTCGCTGCCCTTAGGCAAGCATCTGGGAGTCACTAACTAGATAGCTTAGCCAGCATGGCCAGGAGGTGGCTGCGAGTTCATTCTATGTCACATTCTCCATACACTCCCCCTGATGCTTCTTCAAGGTCTTCAGAAGGCATTCAAAGGCTAATTGAGAAGTAGAAGTCCCTGAGGAAGGGAATCAGCAGAGATCCATGAAGGCTGCAGACTTGAGAAGTGTGTACAATAATAAAGTAGGATCAGTATGTGAGCCCCCCTCACCCTGCCCCGGAAGTGTGCATTGGGCTGGATGGACTCAGTGGTGGGTAGAACAATAGTGCCAGGTATAGCAGCGGTTACCACTGATTGATCACCACAGTGAGCATCCACTACCCTTTTCATTTCATACTAGAATATTTTCCTCCAAATATCCAAACATAAATATTTTTAATTGTCTAGAAATAAACTGCGTCCAAAATAGACGAAGAGGTCTATAGTAACATATTAGAGCCATCAAAATAACCAATGTTGCATTCACCATTTGGAAACTCTTTGAATAATTAGTATAAGATTGTGCTTTTTTGAGTTTTCTTTTGGGCT
>NW_006430804.1:0-566 GCF_000325575.1 Pteropus alecto | reverse complement strand
TTGTGAAGTGTTTTGATCATAAATGGATCTGTATCCTGTTGAAGGCTTTTTCTGCATTATTGACATGATCACATGATTCTTATTTTTTAATTTGTTTATGTGGTGTATCACATTAATCAATTTGCATATGTCGAACCATCTTTGTGCCCCTAGGATGAAGCCCTCTTGATCGTGGTGTATAATCTTTTTAATATGTTGTTGTATTCGGTTTGCTAGTATCTTATTTAGTATTTTTACATCTGTGTTCATGAAAGATAGTGGTCTGTAGTTTTCTTTTTTTGTGTTACATCTTTACCAGGATTTGGTATAAGAGTAATATTGGCCTCATAAAATGAGTTGGGAATTATTGCCACCTCCTTGATTTTTTGGAAGAGTTTGAGGAGAATAGGTATTAAATCTTCTTTGAATGTTTGGTAGAATTCACTAGTGAAGCCATCTGGTCCTGGACTTTTACTTTTTGGCAAATTTTCGATAATTGTTTCAATTTCAATACTGATCGGTCTATTTTATTTTCCAGATCTTCTTGATTCCTTCTAGGAAGACTGTATTTTTCTAAGTACTGGTCC
>NW_006430803.1:0-277 GCF_000325575.1 Pteropus alecto | reverse complement strand
CAATATCCCTGATGAACATAGATGCAAAAATCCTTGACAAAGTATGAGCAACTAAATTCAGCAAAACATTAAAAACATCATACGCCATGATCGAGTGGAATTTATTCCTGGGATGCACGGCTGTTTCAATACGTACAAATCAATTAAGGTGACACACCACATTAGCAAAAGAACAAAAATCATACGATGACATTGATAGAGGCAGAGGAAGCATGTGACGAAATCTAACATGCATTTATGACAAAAACTCTCACCAAAGTGGGAACAGAGGGAACGC
>NW_006430802.1:0-473 GCF_000325575.1 Pteropus alecto | reverse complement strand
CTTCTGCGTCACCAACGTACGTACAGGCTCAGCTCTGCCCGACGATGCCTCCTTAGCACTCGGCACTGAGCAGTGTGGCTGGTGCTGTCATGCCAGAGTGCAGCACTTCCAAGAGCCATGTCCCCAAGGACAACTCTTATAGTACGCAGGAAGCTATGGTCACACAAGGGGTAGCCACGGTCCCATGGAGTAGTTGTGGTCACGTGAAGTAGCTGTGGTCACGTGGAGTAGCTGTGGTCATGTGGAGTAGCTGTGAGTGGTCATGTGGAGTAGCTGTGGTCACATGGAGTAGCTGTGGGTGGTTATGTGGAGTAGCTATGGTCACGTGGAGTAGCCATGGGTGGTCACACTCAGAGTAGCTGTGGTCACATGGAGTAGCTGTGGGTGGTCACGTGAAGTAGCCACGGTCACGTGGAGTAGCTGTGGGTGGTCACATGGAGTAGCTGCGACCCATGTGGAACTTGGTCTTGAGT
>NW_006430801.1:0-564 GCF_000325575.1 Pteropus alecto | reverse complement strand
AAGAAGTACAAATTAATAGTTACAAAATAGTCATGAAGATATAAAGCATAGTGTAAGGAAAATAACAATGTTGTAATAAATATGTAAGGGGAAAAGTGGTACTAGATTTAGTGGGCTGATCACTTTGTGAGTTATATAGATCTCTAATTACTATGCTGTACAACTGAAACTAATATATTATTATATGCCAACAAAAAATAAAAATAAATAAATAAATTCCCCCCCCTCCACACACACAAAAGTGTCATTCTTTAGCAGGGGGGAGCTTCAATTTTTGCAGTTAAAAAAAAAAAAGACTTCCAGGTTATATCTGAAGATAAATGACAAGTTTATATTCAATGATAAAAATTTATGGCTGATGAATATTCCATTGTATATATGTACCACCTCTTCTTTATCCATTCATCCATTGATGGACACCAGGTTGCCTCCATATCTTGGCTATTGTAAATAATACTGCAATGAACATATGGATACACACGTCCCTTCAAAGTAGTGTTTTGGGTTTTTTTAGATAAATACCTAGAAGTGAGATTATTGGGTCCTTCTTTGTCTCTTGTTATA
>NW_006430800.1:0-732 GCF_000325575.1 Pteropus alecto | reverse complement strand
GCTTGGCTTCCCGCTCACAAACGAGGTATTCTGATGGTCTTTGCTCAGTGGTGAGTGAGTGACTGGCACATTTATCTGCTTGGGTGACAAGTAGGAAGAAACGATCAAGCTCACCGCAACCTCAGGGCATGCGAGCGCTCCGCCCCCTGGCCGGATGGCGCGGGCCCTGCTGAGCTGGCGATGTGCACGCATCCTCATGGCAGCTTATCCTTCCTCCTCCGGCTCAGTTTCCTGACCCGGCCTGAGACTGTCTGCTATATTCCCGACCATTGCCACCTCTGCCGCAGCGTGGCCTGAATGATGGCGGAGCTCCGCGCATGACCAAGAGGTTCCATCCAAAGCCGCAACGGTCCGCGGGAGTTAACTTACGAAACGGTGCACAGGGCTTCGTGAAAATACCACGCTTTCCCGACAGGGTGTTGTTCGAACCCGTGCCGTCGGAGGCTGCCCTCCACGGCTGTGTCACACAGAGACCCAGGTGCTAAAGGCCACGGCACGTGACGATTTCTCTTCCCGCGTGTGCAGTGATTCCCACGAGCGATTCCTTCGTGGTGGAAACGTTATTAAAATGAACGTTTCGTCCCCAAAGCACGCTAATCTCGTCCAGGAGAAGCCTTCCTTGGGACGCTGGACGTTGACGATCCCGGCGTGAGTCCCTGATTGATGCAGAGTGGTTGCTTTCGGCTCACACACAAGGGAGAGCCTCGGCCTGGAGGTGGTTCAATAACTAAT
>NW_006430799.1:0-783 GCF_000325575.1 Pteropus alecto | reverse complement strand
TTGGGTGTTCTCTTGACTTTTTGAATTCCAAGCTCTAGCTTACTTCTTATGTTTGGGAAATACTCATCACCTATTTGTCTGAAAATGCTTTCTAGTCCCTGCTCCTTTTCCTCCCCTTCGAGAATTCCCATGTTTATTCTTATGTTTCCTCTCCTGTTGATATCAGCTAGTTCTTGTATTTCTCTTTTATTATTTTTCATTCTTTGATTTCTTTCTTCTTCCTTCTGATTTATTTATAGATTTCTGTCTTCGATATCACTGATCCTTTCCTCCACTTGGTCAACTCTATTTTCCAAGCTTGCTATTTCATTTTTCAACTCTTACAGTGTGTGTGTGTGTGTGTGTGTGTGTTTAATCTTCGAGGTCTATTTGGTTCTATTTGAGGATTTCAATCTCCTAGCTCTGCTTATCTATTCGTTTTTCAATTCCTGAAATTATCGATATCACTCGTTTTGGATCTCACTGAGTTTTTCCAGAAGTACCATCCTGAATTCTCTGATATTTACGTTGCATATTCCTGTGTCTGTAAGCTTATTTTCTGGAGATTTTTCTCTTTATTTCTGACACGGCTTGTCACCTTGGTTGTTGATGGTGTTTAATGGACTATTTCTCTGCCTGGCATTAATGAAAGTGTGTTCTGTTTTTTGTTTTTTGTTTTTTGTTTTTTTTTTTCCCAGAAAGAAGATTTATTATATAATGACCACTAGCCTGTTCGAAAGAAGGTGTTTTTCTTTTGATTTCCAGTAGTTGACATCTAAGCCTCTTGGATCTCTGCTTTATATA
>NW_006430798.1:0-606 GCF_000325575.1 Pteropus alecto | reverse complement strand
CTCTCCAGTCTGGGATCGGGTTTTCTATTTCCACAATTATCCTTGATGTTGACTGATCGCATTAATATATCTTCAAAAATTAAAAAAGCCTTGCATACCTGATTTATGTTTTTGGCATCTAGGAGGCCAAAAATGTCCAGAGAACGTTACCTTGTTGAAAGCAACCTTGAATGTGGACTTTTTGAAGCTGCCATTGGTTGTATCAGATGGCCAGTTCTTTGGCAATGGTCAAAGGATCTGTCACAATTTTCAGATTCGAGGACTTGTTGGCAAGGTAATGCAGGGCTGAGATAACTGCCTGAAATTCAATCAGTTGTGTAGATCCTTGAGTTTCATGCTGTTTAGATAGTTTTGTGCAAGCTCCATCATGCACGATGGTGCCGATAACCTGTAAAATATCCCTTTCCTTTTCAGTCGGTTGATAACAAAGTTCTTCCCATTAAGACAAGAATTGCCGGAGAGGGATGAACAACTTCAAAACTTGTGGCTAATTATACTCATGTACTCTCTATTTCATGTTTGATAACTGCCCCCAGAGTATAAGGAGTCGTTTGTTTATAGTTAGCAGGAACCCCAAAGTACAGGCGCAACGGGACTTTGAGCCCC
>NW_006430797.1:0-609 GCF_000325575.1 Pteropus alecto | reverse complement strand
GTAAGGTTTGTGCTGAGAAGTCTGATGATAATCTGTTGGGCTTTCTTTTATATGTTACCATCTCTTTTCCCTGGCTGCCCTGAGAATTCTGTCTTTGTCATTGATTTTTGATAACTTTAATACAATGCGTCTTGTTGAAGGCCTTTTTGGGTTGAGATCATTGGAATTTCTGTTGACTTCTTGAATTCCAAGCTCCAGCTCATTCCTTAAATTTGGGAAATTCTCGGCAACGATTTGTCTGAAAATGCTTTCTAGCCTGTGCTCCTTTTTTTCTCCTTCGTGAATGCCCATTTTCTTATGTTTCCTCTCCTGATGGTGTCAGCTACTTCTTGTATTTCTCTTTCATTATACTTCATTCTTTGGTTTCTCTCTTCTTCTTTCTGATTTATTTCTAGATTTTTGTCTTTGATATCACTGATCCTTTCCTCTATTTGGTCGACTCCATTTCCCAGGCTTGTTATTTCATTTTTCAATTCTTGCAGTGTGTTATTCATCTCCAGAAGTTCTGTTTGGTTCCTTTTGAGGATTTTAGTCTCCTTGTTCTGCTCATCTAGTCGTTTTTTCAGTTTCTGAAATTGTTGATTTGAGTTGTTTTTGATCTCATTGAGT
>NW_006430796.1:0-1040 GCF_000325575.1 Pteropus alecto | reverse complement strand
AGAGAAGGCAATACTTCCCAACTCTTTTTATGAGAACAATATTAATCTGATACCAAAACCTTATAAAGATAACACACAAAAAGAAAACTACAGACCAATATCTCCCATGAACACAGATTCACAAATCCTAAATAAGATTCTAGCGAACCGAATACAGCAACATATTAAAAAGATTATACACCATGATCAAGTGGGCTTCATCCCAGGGGCACAGGGATGGTTCAACCTCTGCAAATCAATTAATGTGATACACCACATAAACAAAATAAAAAATAAGAATCATATGATCATATCAATAGATGAAGAAAAAGCCTTCGACAAGATACGGCATCCATTTATGATTAAAACAATTAACAAAATCAGTATAGAAGGAAAATACCTTACTATAATAAAGGTAATATATGACAATCCCTCAGTCAACATTATACTTAATGATGAAAAACTAAAAACCTTCCCTCTATGATCAGGAACAAAGCAAGGCCTATCTGCTATTGCCACCATTATTCAATATAACATTGGAGGTCTTAGCGAGTGCAGTCAAGAAAGAGAAAGATATAAAAGACATCCAAATAGGAAACAAAGAAGTCAAATTGTCACTATTTGCGGATGACATAATTCTCTATATAGAAAACCCTAAAGACTTCACAAGAACAACACTGGAAATAATAAGCACATACAGTAAAGTTTTTGGATACAAAAACGATATTCAAAAATCCATAGCTTTCCTATATTCTAATAACAAAGTATAAGAAAAAGAAGTGGAAAAATAATTCCTTTTGTAATTGCAACAAAAAAAATTAAAATATCTAGGAATAAATTTAATGAAACATATGAAGGACCAATATAATGAAAACTATAAGACCCTATTAAAAGAAATAGAAGAAGATACAAAGAAATGGAAAGATATTCCGTGTTCTTGGATTGGAAGAATCAACATAGTTAAAATGACCATATTACCTAAAGCATTATACAGATTTAATAAAATCCCCATTAAAATACCATTATCATTTTATAAAGAAATGGAACAAAAAATCATCAGA
>NW_006430795.1:0-828 GCF_000325575.1 Pteropus alecto | reverse complement strand
AATATTTGTAAATTAATGACATAATGTACACCAAGGAAAAATAAATGAGAATGAATAGCTAGGGTTTTCAGACCTTTGTCAGCAGATAGAAACAGTGCAAAGAAATATTATGCCAGCAAGAAGGAGAGACAGAGTGTGAAAGACAGAGATGAAAGCCTAGCTTCTTGTGGTCTGGAAGTGGGAGTAGGGTGGGAGGCATGGAGCTTATTCCAAGAAGAATCTGGACAAACCCTAATCCCAATAAATTCGTTTATAAAGCAAAGAGCTAGATATCTTTCAATTTTTTTTTCTTTCCCATCTCTTAGTTGGTTAAAGTAAATGTCTGGCAATTACTTATTGATTTCCCAAATTATTTAACCTACTTGATATTTCTGATACCCGTTTTCTAAGAACCACAATCCTGACTCATTAATAATTTTAATAGCAAAGGTGGTATTTTAGTAGGCAAGCCTTTTGCCCTTGAAAACAAACCAGGGCAGCATGTGGTCAATTCAAAGCATTTAAGATAGCGCAGTCTGTTCTAATGAAAGCAGATGTCCAAAAATCAACTATATAGGAAAAGCAATACAAGTGTCTATTTTAAAAAGAAAAAGATTTTTCTGGTTTTTCTACTTTCTTTCTTCTTTTTTCTTTTTCTCTTCTTTTTTCTTTTTTTTTTGCTACACCTTCAAAACTTATTAGAAGACTCTACATTATTTTATACTGTTTGTTTGAGGTTATTCTATGAAGAAAAACTTGCCATGAGCTAAGATGGTACATAAGTTGGAAGCTCTTCCTCAGGCCTCTAAAATTTTTGCACACATATGATGCTTCCTATCTTGCTCATAA
>NW_006430794.1:0-486 GCF_000325575.1 Pteropus alecto | reverse complement strand
TCAAGTATACAGTACATTGGTTAAACATCTATATATTTCATAAAATGATCCCCCAAGTTGCTCCCTCCTTCCTCTGGTCCTCCACCAAGCAAACATATTAATGTTAACTATATTCCCTATGCCATGTTCCCCAGCCTCGTGACCATTCATCAACTACTAATTTGTACTTCTTTAACCCCTCACCCCATTCTCCCAGCCCCCTGTCTGTCACCAAATTGTCCACTATATTTATGAGTCTGTTTTTGATGAGTTTGTTCTTTTTGTTCTTTATATTCTTCATATAAGTGAAATCATATGGTATTTATCTTTCTCTGTCTGACTTAAATACCTTCTAGGTCCATAAAGGCAATATCTTTTTCCACTCTCTTCCTTTTATTCTCTGTGTGTCTTTTAATCTGAAATAAGTCTCTCGTAGGCAGCATGTAAGGGTCTTGTTTTCTTATTCATTAATCTACTCTATCTTAGTTGGAGCACTTAATTCTTTTC
>NW_006430793.1:0-386 GCF_000325575.1 Pteropus alecto | reverse complement strand
CATCACCACCACCATCCCCACCACCACCATCACCACTATCACCATCATCACCGTCACCATCGTCACCATCACCACCGTCACCACCGTCACCATCACCACGTCACTATCACCACCGTCACCATCACCACCATTATCACCATCATCACCACCATCATCACCACCATCACCATCATCACCACCATCATCACCGTCACCGTCACCACCACGAATTCTCCCGTCACAGCCACCTCCAGCTCATATTCATTCATGCCTTGGGTTAAAGACAGACATCTCAAAAGTACTTACCAATCCTGAAATTGTAGCATTCTAGGATTCTAAGAGTCTAATCACCATTTCAAGTTGAATTTCTTCACATTCTAAATACCAGAACTTTAACCAAAATTTAA
>NW_006430792.1:0-703 GCF_000325575.1 Pteropus alecto | reverse complement strand
TGTGTGTGGCAGAGAGTGTACGTGTGTGTGAGGGTGCATGTGTGTGTGTGTAATTGGGTATGTGTGTGTGAGTGGGTGTGTGCATATTTGTCAGTGGCTGCACGTGTGTGTATATGAATGGGTGTGTGCATGTATGTGGGAGAGTGCACATGTGTGTGTGAGTGGGTGTGTATGTGTGTGTGAGCGGGTGTGTGCATATATGTGAACAGATGTGTGTGTCTGTTAGTGAGTACGTGTGTGTGATTGGGTATGTGTGTGAGTGAGTGTGTGCATGTTTGTGAGCGGGTGCATGCATGTGTATATGAATGGTTGTGTGCATGTGTGTGGGAGAGTGCATATGTGTGTGTGAGAGGGTATGTACGTGTGTGAGTGGGTGTGTGCGTGTGTGAGCAGGCGTGTGTGCATGTGAGCGGGTATGTGTGTGTGTGAGTAGGTGTGTATGAGTGTGAGTGTGTGAGTGGGTGTGGGTATGCGAGGTGTGCATGTGTGTGAGCAGGTGTGTCTGTGTGTGAATGTGTGTTGAGTGGGTGTGTACGTGTGTGAGCGGTTTGTACGTGTGCATGTAATCGGTTGTGTGTGAGTGTGTGTGTGGGAGCGGGTGTGCACATGTCTGCGAGCAAGTGTGTTGTGTGAGTGTGTGTGTGTGTGTGTGTGTGAGCATCTGCACATCTGGAAGGAGAGTTAGGCTGGAAGGGTGTCCCCG
>NW_006430791.1:0-440 GCF_000325575.1 Pteropus alecto | reverse complement strand
TATTTTGAAGTCTATTTTGTCTGGTATTAGTACCATTACTCGCACTTTTCTCTGGATGCTGTTTGCTTGAAATATCATTTTCCACCCTTTCACTTTAGTCTATATTTGTCTTTGGAGCTGAGATGTGTCTCCTGGAGGCAGCATATGGTTGGGTTTTGTTTTTTAGATTCATTCTGCACCTCTGTGCCTTTTTATTGGTGAGTTTGGTCCATTTACATTTAGGGTGAATATTGAAATATGAGATTTTCTTATAGCCATTTTATCTTTAGGATTCTGGTAGCTCAGTTTTTTCAAGGCTTCTTTGTCCTTGTTTCTGTTTCTTTATTTTGGTTAGCTTTTGTGGGTTTTCCCTCTGGTTCTTCTTGTTCTATGTTATATATTTCCATTCTGAATCTTTGGTATGTAGTTACCATTATGAATATGAAAAGGATAGTTTTATA
>NW_006430790.1:0-549 GCF_000325575.1 Pteropus alecto | reverse complement strand
CAAGTGAAGGACCTATATAATGAAAACTGTAAGACTTAAACTTCAATTAAAAGAAATCGAAGAAGATACAAAGAAATGGAAAGATATTCCATTTTCTTGGATTGGAAGAACTAATGTAGTTAAAATGACCTTATTACCTAAAGCATTATACAGATTTAATGCAATCCCCATCAAAATTTCATCGGCATTTTAAAAAGAAATATAACAAAAACAACAACAAAAACCATCAGATTTGTACGGAAGCACAAAAACCCCTGAATTGCCAAAGCCATACTGAAAAAAAGAACACAGTTAGAGGCATCACTCTGCCTGCCTTCAAATTGTACTACAAAGTGACGCTAATCAAAGCGGCATGGTATTGGAAGAAAAACAGTCACACAGACCAGTGGAACAGAATTGAGAGTCCAGAAGTAATTCCCCATATTTATATGGGCAAATAATTTTCAACAAAGAAGCCAAAAATACAGTGGAGAAAGGAAGCCTCTTTAATAAATTGTTTTTGGAAAATTGGAAAGCCACCTGCAAAAAAGTGAAACTAGACTGTTGTCT
>NW_006430789.1:0-1114 GCF_000325575.1 Pteropus alecto | reverse complement strand
ATATTACCTAAAACATTATACAGATTTAATGTAATTTCCATCAAAATCCCATCGGCATTTTTTTTAAAGAAATAAAATTAATAAATCATCAGATTAGTATGGAAAAAAACAAAACAAAACAAAAGACCCTGAGTTGCCAAAGCTATCCTGAGAAAAAAGGAGGCTGGAGGAATCACTCTGGCCACCTTCATATTATACGACAAAGTGTCAGTAATCAAAACGACATGGTATTGGCAGAAAAACAGACACACAGACCAGTGGAACAGAATCGAGAGTCCCGAAGGAAACCCATATTTTTATGGGCAAATAATTTTCAATAAAAAAGCTAAAAACATACAGTGGAGAAAGGAAAGCCTCTTCAATAAATGGTGCTGGGAAAACAGAAAAGCCACTTGCAAAAGAATGAACCTAAACTGTTGTCTATCACCATACACCAAAATTAACTCAAAATAGATTAAGGACCTGAATATGAGACATGAAACAATAAAATGCATAGGCAAAAACAAAGGAACTAAACTCAAGCACCTTGGTCTTAAAGAGGATTTTATGAATTTGACTTCAAAAGCAAGGGAAATAAAAGTTAAAATTAATGAAAGGGACTAAATCGAACTAAAAAGCTTCTGCACAACAAAAGAAATCGTCAAGGTAAAGAGACAACCACCCCAATGGGAAAATATATTTGCAAGCAACGACTCTGATAAAGGCCTAATATCCAAAATATACAAAAAACTCATACAAGTCAACAACAACAACAACAACAACAAAAACAAACGATCCAATCAATAAATGGGCAGAGGACCTGAACAGGCACTTCTCCCTAGATGACATACAAATGGCCAACAAATATTTGAAAAGATGCTCTACATTGCTAGCTATTAGAGAAATGCAAATCAAAACCGGAATGAGATACCATCTCACACCTGTTAGAATGGCTATAGTCAACAGGACAAGTAATAACAAATGTTAGAGAGGATACAGAAAAAAGGAACCCTCATACGCTGCTGGTGGGACTGTAAATTGGTACAGCCACTATGGAAAACAGTACGGAGGTTCCTCAAAAAACTAAGAATTAATCTACGATGTGATCCAGCAATCCCTCTACTGGGTATTTACC
>NW_006430788.1:0-943 GCF_000325575.1 Pteropus alecto | reverse complement strand
CACACACGCACGCACGCACGCACGCACGCACACCCTCCACTGGAATGGAGGAGAGGAGGAGGCTGATCCCATTCACAAGCCAGGTGAGAACCCTACATGTACATAACACCGTTAGAAATGGAGAGGTGGGGGGTTGCTAACAGGGCTAAGCTAGAGGAGGGAAGGGTGTAATCAGCCAGTTTTCCCCAGATTCTAAGAAAATGAAAACAAAAACATAACTAATCATGATGTGGGCTTTTGACAGTTGGATGGGGCAATTCTATTACGTGTAGGTGTATACCTCAAATTATAGGTGACACATAAACTTGTGTTGATGCCTTTACTAATAAAACTGTATTCAGATTTCAGCTCTCAGTCACGTTGGAGGAAAATAAGGTAATTTCAACTATACTTGTAATTTGGCTAGTATATAGCAAATGTTAAACCTTTAATTTCCTTTCTTTAAATCTCATTCCTTTTTTTCAGACTCATCATTCTGGGTTAGAGAGAATAACACAAGGTAATGGGCTTGAAAGCAAAGCTTTGTATAGAGAGAGGGTTTGCTAAATTCCCTTAGCTTCCATATGAGCTGTGATTGCTTAGCTCCAAGTATCTTCCCATAATAGAGAAGATACTTTTTCCGACTATGACAGTCAGATCTGTGAGGCTTGCAGCTCCGTGATGAAGAAGGGTTTATGACACAGGACAAGTGTAAGAGAGGGCCACTTCTTCTAGAGGTGACAGTGGGGCCAAGGGACTTTAGAAACAAATAGAAGAGGGACAAAGAACTTATTTTAAGGCTCTGGAAAGATAGCACATTTCAAGGTATATCAAAGTACAGTGGATTTCCCAAGGCTTTGATATCCCACGTGGCATGGATAGAGCCTGGATGTACCCATGGCCCTTGAGAAAGATCCTGAAGTCAGCTGAGTTAAAAGCCAATACATCTGCTCTGGGGCAGCAG
>NW_006430787.1:0-607 GCF_000325575.1 Pteropus alecto | reverse complement strand
AAGAAAATACTATGAGCAATTATACACCAACGAATGGGACAATCTGGAAGAAATAGAAACATTCCTAGAAACATACAATCTCCCAAGACCGAGTCAAGAAAAAACAGAAAATCTGACCAAACCAATTACTACCAATGAAATAGAATCAGTAATCAAAACCTCCCAAAAAACAAAAGTCCTGGACCAGATGGTTTCATAGACGAATTTTACCAAACATTCAAAGAAGAATTATCACCTATTCTTCTCAGACTATTTCAAAAAATTCAAGAAGAGGGAAGGCTCCCTAACTCCTTTTATAAGGCCACCATTACCTTGATTCCAAAACCAGGCAAAGATATTACAAAAAAAGAAAACTATAGGCCATTATCTCTTATGAACATTGATGCAAAAATCCTCAACAAAATATTAGCAAACTGAATTCAGCAATATATTAAAAATATCATAAACCATGATATTGGTTGGATTTATTCCTGGGATGCAAGGTTGGTTCAATATCTGCAAATCAATTAATGTAATACACTACACTAACAAATTTAAAGATAGAACCATATGATCCTATCAATAGATGCAGGAAAAATGTTCGACAAAATCCAGCATCCATTTATGA
>NW_006430786.1:0-1152 GCF_000325575.1 Pteropus alecto | reverse complement strand
GGTGTGAGATGGTATCTCATTGCGGTTTTGATTTGAATTTCTAATAGCTAGCGATGTTGGGCATCTTTTCATATAGTTGTTGGCCATTTATATGTCCTCTAGGGAGAAGTGTCTATTCAGATCCTCTGCCTATTTTTTGATTGGATCGTTTGTTTTGTTGTTGTTATTGAGTCGTATGAGTTCTTTGTATATTTTGGATATTAGGCCCTTATCAGAGGTGCTGCTTGCAAATATATTTTCCCATTCGGATGGTTGTCTCTTTACCTTGTTGATGGTTTCTTTTGCTGAGCAGAAGCTTTTTAGTTTGATGTAGTCTCATTCATTTATTTTTGCTCTTACTTCCCTTGCCTTTGAGGTCAAATTCATAGAATCTTCTTTAAGTCCAAGGTCCTTGAGTTTGCTTCCTATGTTTTCTCCAATGCATTTTATTGTTTCAGGTCTTATATTCAGGTCCTTAATTCATTTTGAGTTAATTTTGGTGTGTGGTGATAGACAAGTCTAGTTTCATTTTTTTACAAGAGTCCTTCCAGTTTTTCCAGCAGCATTTATTGAAGAGGCTTTCCTTTCTTGACTGTATGTTTCTGGCTTTTTTGTCAAAAATTATTTGCCCATATAAATATAGGTTTACTTCTAGGCACTCGATTCTGTTCCACTGGTCTCTTTTGCTGCCAGTACCATGCCGTTCTGATTACTGGTGCTTTGGAGTATAATTTCAAGTGGAGCAGAGTGATGCTTCCAGCCTCATTCTTTTTTCTCAGGATGGCTTTGGCAATTCGGATTTTTTTGTGCTTCTATACAAATCTGATGATTTTTTGTTCTACTTCTTTAAAAAATGTGGATGGGATTTTGATGGAGATTGCATTAAATCTGTATAATGCTTAATGTATATGGTCATTTTAACTATGTTGATTCTTCCAATCCAAGAACATGGAATATCTTTCCTTTTCTTTGTATCTTCTTCAATTTTTTTAAATAGAGTCTTGTAGTTTTCATTATATAGGTCCTTCATGTTTTGTTAGATTTATTCCTAGGTATTTTATTCTTTTTGTTGTAATTGCGAAAGGAATTATTCTTTCCACTTCTTTTTTTGACACTTTATTACTAGAGTATAGAGACATTATGGATTTTTGAACATTGATTTTGAATCCAGAG
>NW_006430785.1:0-2426 GCF_000325575.1 Pteropus alecto | reverse complement strand
GGAGCCTATTTTAAAGAATATGTGTCAGATTCATCTATTGAAATCTTCATGCCGCGAACTCTGTAGCAGCCAAATATGTGTCCACATGGGTTGTGTGTGTGTATCAGTCTGCTAGAGACAAAGTGAGAAAAATGGAAAACTTTCAGGAGAAGAGAAGTGTGTGACAGAAATGTTTTAATTGGTACATTGTAATCAGGCCACAATTATCCGGATAGCACACTTTTGAACAAACTCACCTTTATTCTTTAAGGAATATAATGTGTAAAGGGAAACTAAGAGAAATTAAAGCTGGGAATTTTACAGTAGCAATTAAAACTAAAGTTCTTAAATTTAAAATTATCATCTTAGGAGATCATTTAATAATTAAAGGTGGTTATCTATTTTTAATTTAACACATTGTGACATAAGCAAAAATAACAATCACTTACAAACTATAAATCATGGAAAGGAATGTATGAGGAATTAAAAAATGGATACTACAAGTAACTTCAATGGCTAGTTTCATATGATATTATGAATTTTGTCTCTGAACAGTCAATGTCTTCCTTTTCCTAGGCAAGATGTTATTACAAATAAGCTTCTTTTCTTAAGATCTACTGAAGATGTAGAATGATGATATGAAGGTCTCATTGTCTCATCTCATGTAAGTTTGATCATTTACTTGGGTATTACAGAACATGATTACTTAGCAAATATTCTAATATAAAACCGTTGACTTGAACAACCCTTTGAAA
This sequence comes from Pteropus alecto, assembly GCF_000325575.1. Taxonomy (NCBI): domain Eukaryota; kingdom Metazoa; phylum Chordata; class Mammalia; order Chiroptera; family Pteropodidae; genus Pteropus; species Pteropus alecto. Next base: position 1,692 of record NW_006430785.1, on the reverse strand, counting down.
GTTCATTAAATACTCTATCTAGTATAGAAAATTTAACAAAACAATCACAGAAATGAGAAATCCTTTTCCTGGTAATTACATCCCCAAAAGCCGCTTTTACTTCCTTTTTCCTGAGGCTGTAGATCAGAGGATTTAACATGGGGATCACCACTGTGTAGAACACAGAAGTCACTTTGTCCTAACTTAGGGAGTAGCTGGAACTGGGTCTCAGATAAGTATAGATGGCAGTGGAATAGAACAGAGTTATAGCTGTCAAGTGAGAGGCACACGTCGAGACCGCTTTGCGCCTCCCCTCCCCTGAATGCATGCGAAAGATGGAGAAGAGAATGTAGGAGTAGGAGGTGAGGATGACCAGCAGAGCCCCGATCATATTCACACCAGCAAAGTTGGAAAAGACGCTTTGATTTCAGAACATGAGAGCTTAAAAAGTGAAAGGCTGTCACAGAAGAAGTGGTGGATGACATTGGAGCCACAGAATGGCAAGCTGCTTGTGTTTACCATGGAGTTCATCAGCCCTGCTGTAAAAGCCCCTGTTGCCATTTTAAGGCAGACGGTCCTGGACATGAGCAGAGGGTAAAGCAGAGGGTTACATATGGCCACATAACGGTCGTAGGCCATTAACCTGAACAGGATGCCCTCAGTCGTGGCCAAGGTGATGAAGTACATCTGCACAAAGCAGCCAGTGAAGGAGTTTATTTTCTTCTCCAACAATAAATCCACCAGCATCTTTGGGGTGATGGTAAAGGAATAACAGACGTCTACAAAGGACAGGTTAGCCAGGAAAAAATACATGGGTGTGTGAAGTCGGGAGTCAGCCCTGATTAAGAGGATCGTGCCAACATTCCCCCAAACTGTTAGTGTGTAAACCATGAAAAACAGCAAGAAGAGGGTGATCTGTAGCTCCAGTGTGTTTGTCAATCCCAGCAGGATGAACTCAGTCACCACAGTATGATTTGTTTTAGTCATTTGTTACAAATATATGCATTAGGTATAGATATTTTCCTCTCCAACGTTTAGAGGAAATCATAAAAATATTCATGAGGATACTCACACATGGAAAAAAATAACCTAAGATAATATAGCATAGTAAACAGAGTGACTGAAGAAAGAGGAAAATTAGTGGACAAGTGGACAAGCATTTAAATGTATTAAGGAATTGTCTGCTAAATCTGGTTGTAGTCCTCTAAGAGCACTGAGCACTGGGCACCTCTGCACACACTACTTCAGTTTCTGGTAGTATAATGTATGTTGTTCTAGTTTTTCTCTACCCTCCCACACCCCAAATACAAAGGAAACAGATCACCTGTGGAAGTCTCTCCCATTCTCTGAACAGCTGTGTGGGTTGAACTCAAATCCATTTTTTTTTCCCTCAAGACCACTCTGTTTAATCTTTTACTCCAAGATTCATTCATGCCTCCCCCAAATTCACATGTGACTCAAGCAGTGAAATAGTGACAATTTCAAATGATCGATGATGGACATCTATTATGAACTCAAGAATGATTTTGTAGTCTTTTAAAAGTCAACTAAATAATTGTTCTCATTTCAAAGCACACTGTCAAATTAATGTCATGTAGCATCAGGCACTGTACCTGTCCACCACGGTGAAAAACAGTACCAAATCCTCAGTTGCATCCAGGTCTGTCTTAATTGTGCAGATTGTGATTTTCCTTTTTTTTTTTTTTTTTAATG
>NW_006430784.1:0-511 GCF_000325575.1 Pteropus alecto | reverse complement strand
TGATGATTTTTTTGTTGTATTTCTTTAAAAAATGCAAATGAGATTTTGATGGAGATTGGAATAAATGTGTATAATGCTTTAGGTAATATGGCCATTTTAACTATGTTGATTCTTCGAATCCAAGAACATGGAAAATCTTTCCATTTCTTTGTATCTTCGATTTATTTTAATAGGGTTTTGTAGTTTTCATTCTATAGGGCCTTCACATGTTTCGTTAAATTTATTCCTAGGTATTTTGTTCTTTTTGTTGCAAGTGCAAAAGGAATTATTTTTTCCACTCCTTTTTCTGACACTTCATTATTAGAGTATAGGAACGCTGTGGATTTTTTAAAGTTAATTTTGTATCCAGAAACTTTACCGTATTCGCTTATTGTTTCTAGTAGTGTTCTTGTGGAGTCTTTAGGGTTTTCTACATAGAGAATCATATCCTCAAATAGTGACAGTTTGACTTCTTCCTTTTCTATTTGGATGTCTTCTATATCTTTCTCTTGCCTGATTGCATTCACTAGGA
>NW_006430783.1:0-484 GCF_000325575.1 Pteropus alecto | reverse complement strand
ATTATATTAAAGTTATCAAAAATCAATAACAAAGATCAAATTATCAGGGAAGCCAGGGAGAAGAAAACGGTAACTTATAAAGGAAAGCCCATTAGATTATCATTGGACTTCTCAGTGCAGACCTTACAAGGCAAAAAGGAATGGAATCAAATATTTAAACTAGTAAGTGAAAAGAACTACCTAGAATAATGGATCCAGCTAAGCCCTCCTTTAGATATGAAGGAGAAATTAAGAACTTTTCATACATATAACAATTGAGGGAATTCTTCACTACAAGGCCTACACTACAGGAAATACTGAAAGGGGTCAGCTCACCTAAAACGAAATAACAACAACAACAACAAAATACATAATTAAGAGTAAAGTGACTATCAGGCAAATAGAAGCAGAAGAGTGCAATCGTTATTAAGATCAGGGTATTATAAGCTTAAATAATAAGAAGAGACTCACTATAGCAAGATAGTAATGAATATTCAGCATACAT
>NW_006430782.1:0-807 GCF_000325575.1 Pteropus alecto | reverse complement strand
ACAGATGCACACACACATACACACAGACACAACATTACATACACGCATGCAGGCACACACAGATGTACACATAAACACACAGACTCACATGCACACACAGGCACACGACACATTTACACACACATGCATACGTGCACACAAAGATGCACATATACACACAGACATGTAACACACCCCCACACACATGCATGCATGCACACACAGATGTACACATAAACACACACAGATTCACATGCACACACAGGCAGGCAACACATCTACACACATATGCATACGTGCACACACAGATGCACGCACACATACACACAGACACAACATATCTACACACACGCATGCATGCACACACAGATGTACACATAAATACACAGACTCACATGCACACAGACACGCAATACATCTATACACAGGCATGCGCGGACACAGATGTACACATAAACACACACAGACTCACATGCACACACAGACACACGACACATTTACACACACATGCATACGTGCACACAAAGATGCAAACATACACACAGACATGTAACACACCCCCACACACATGCATGCATGCACACACAGATGCACACATAAACACACACAGACTCACATGCACACACAGGCAGGCAACACATCTACGCACATGCATACGTGCACACACAGATGCACACACACATACACACAGACACATCTATACACATGCATGCACGCACACACAGATGTACACATAAACACAGATTCACATGCACACGCAGACACGCAACACATCTACGCACTTATGCATACGTACACACACAGGTAGACACACTCACGTATACATTC
>NW_006430781.1:0-1482 GCF_000325575.1 Pteropus alecto | reverse complement strand
GTTAGGATTAAGGTTATGTTTATGTTAGGGTTAGTATTAAGGTTAAGCTTAGATTTATGTTTAAGTTTATGGTTAGTATAGGGGTTAGGCTTAAGGTTATTGTTAGTGTAAAATTACTGGTTGGGGTTGGAATTACGTTTAGGAAGAGCTTTAGTTTTAGTGTTAGGATTAGTGTTAGGGTTAATGTTAGGGTAGGGTTAGGGTTAGGGTTCGTTTTAGAGTTAAAGTTAAGTTTACGTTTAGATTGGTTAGGTTTAGGTTAAGGTTAGTTTTAGGGTTAGGGATATTTGTAGTGTTATGTTTAGGGTAAGAGGTTAGAGTTAGGATTAATCTTAGCGTTAGGGTTATGTTTAGGTTAGTGTTAGGATTAGGTTTAGTATTTAGGCTTAGTGTTAGGGTTAGGATTAGGTTTAGGTTTAGGGTTATGGTTAAATAGAGATTTAGGATTAGATTTACAGTTAAATTTGCTTTACATTTACGGTTAGGAACAGCTTTATGGTTAGTATTAGGGTTAGGGTTAGAATTAGGGTAAGGATTAGCTTTATTTTAGGGATAGGATCAGGGTTAGTGTTAATATTAGGTTTAAGGTTAATGTTAGCGATAGTTTTTGAGTTAAATTTATGGTTAGGGTTAGGGTAAGAGGTTAGGCTTATGGTTATTGTTAGTGTAATATTTATGGTTAGGGTTAGGGTTAGGGTTAGGGTTTGCATTGGGTTTTGGGATAGGAACAGGGTTAGGAATATGGTTAAGGTTAGGTTTAGGTTTTAGTGTTAGGGTTTGGGATAGAGTTGTTATGTGGTTAGGGTTGTGGTTAGGGTTCGGGTTAGGCGTTAGTGTTAGGGTTAGAGTTTGGGTGAGAGGTAAGGTTAATGTTAGGATTAGGGTTACTCTTAAGGTTAAGGTTAGCTTTAGGTTTAGTGTTAGGGTTAGTTTTACTGTTAAAGTTATGGTTAGGATGTTGTTTAGGGTAAGTGGTAATGTTTTGGGTTATTGTTAGTGCAAAATTTAGAGTTAGGTTTAGTGTTAATGTTAAGGTTAGAATTAGGGTTAGGATCTTCGTTAGAATTAATGTTACAGTTAGGGTTAGAGTTAGGTTTAGGGTTAGGATTAGGGTTATGGTAAGGTTAGGGTTAGGGTTACCTTTAGGGACAGATTAGGTTAGAATAACATTTAGGTTTATGGTTAGGGTTAAGTTTAGGTTAGAGTTACTGTTAGTGTTAGGGTTAGTTTTAGAGTTAGGGTTAGTGTTAGGGTTACGGTTCAATTAGGGTTAAGATTAGCTTCAGTCTTAGAGTTAGGATCAGGGATAAGGTTAGCGTTAGTGTTCAGGTTAAGTTTAAGTTAGTGTTTGGGTTAGGGTTAGAGTTAGAGTTAGGGTTAGTGTTAGGGTCAGTGTTAGCTTCAGTTTTAGGGTTAGGATAACAGTTACGGTTAGTGTTAGGGTTAAGGTAAGAGTTGGTACTAACATTTGTATTAGAGTTA
>NW_006430780.1:0-610 GCF_000325575.1 Pteropus alecto | reverse complement strand
TTCAGGTCTTCTGCCTATTTTTTGATTGGATCGTTGGCTTTTTTGTTGTTATTGAGTTGTACAAGTTCTTTGTATATTTTGGGTATTAAGCCCTTATCGGAGGTGTTGCTAGCAAATATATTTTCCCATTCGGATGGTTATCTAAAAAGAAATATTTTTAATGCAAGCTTAGCCTGGGACATTCCTATGGAATCTATTAAAAACCCTCCACCAGGAGTGACAAATCTAATTTGTCAAAGTTAGACAAGAACAGTTAACATTAAAAATCCATCTACTACATAGGCCCTTGAGTTTAGTTCCTAAGTTTTCTTCTATGAATTTTATTGTTTCAAGTCTTATATTCAGGTCCTTAATCCATTTTGCGTTAATTTCAGTGTGTGGTGATAGACAACAGTCTAGTTTCATTCTCTTGCAGGTGTCTTTACAGTTTTCCCAGCACCATTGATTGAAGAGACTTTCCTTTTTCTACTGTATGTTTTTGGCTTCTTTGTCGAAAATTATTTGCCCATATAAATATGGATTTCCTTTTGGACTCTCGATTCTGATCCACTGGTCCTTGTGTCGGTTTGCTGCCGATACCATGCTGTTTTGATTACTGTCGCTTTGTAGT
>NW_006430779.1:0-421 GCF_000325575.1 Pteropus alecto | reverse complement strand
GATAGATATGTAGTTATTGCCATTCTTTATTCATAGTTTTAATACATATATTTTTTTTTCTTCTTTTTAAAGAAATCCCTCCAACATTTCTTGTAACACTGGCTTGGCAGTGATAAACTCCTTTAACTTTTTCACATCTGGGAAGCTCCTTATCTGTCCTTCGATTCTAAATGATAACTTTCCTAGATAGAGTAACCTGGTTGTAAGTCCTGGCTTTTCATCACTTTGAAAATTTTCTGCCAAACCCTTCTGGCCTGCAAACTTTCTGTTGAGAAATCGGCTGACAGTCTTATAGGAGCTCCCTTGTAAGTAACTAACTGCTTTTCTCTTGCTGCTTTATAGAGTCTGTTTTTAACCCTTGACGTTTTTGGGTCCATCTTTGGGTCCATCTTGTTTGGGACTCTCTGGGCTTCCTGGGCTT
>NW_006430778.1:0-591 GCF_000325575.1 Pteropus alecto | reverse complement strand
TAGACCAACTGGACATCATTGACATTTACAGAGCCCTCCATCCCCAAACAACTGATCAAACATTCTTCTCTAGTGCACATGAAACATTCTCAAGAATTGACCACATACTGGGACACAGAGATAGCCTCAACAAATATAAGAGGGTTGAAATCATACCAACCATATTTTCTGATCATAATACTTTAAAGCTGGAGATCAACAGTAAAAAGAAAGTGGGAAGAACCACAAATACATGGAGATTAAACAACATGCTACTGAAGAACAATTGGATCAGACTAAAAATAAAAAGAGAGATCAAAAGATACATAGAACCGAATGATAATGATAGTACATGTCGAAACTTTTGGGACATGGCAAAAGCGGTCATAAGAGTAAAGTTCATATAATTACAGACTTACCTCCAAAAACAAGAATGAGCCCATTTGTATGTCGTCTTGGGAGAAGTGTTTGTTTGGGTCCTCTGCCCATTTTTTAATTGGACTGTTTGGCATTTTTGGTTGTCGCTGAGTTGTATAAGTTCTTTACATATATTGGATATTAATCCCTTATTGAAAGTGTTGTTTAAAAATATGGTTTCCCATTCAGTTGGTT
>NW_006430777.1:0-247 GCF_000325575.1 Pteropus alecto | reverse complement strand
AAGGAAATAGACATACAACCTCAAGAAATTCAGAGTCCCAAGAAAAAGGAACCCAAAGAAGCCTACACCAAGACACATCATAATTAAAATGCCAAAGGTTAAATACAAAGAGGAAATCATAAAAGCAGCAAGAGAAAAACAATTAGTTACCTACAAGGGAGTACACATAAGACTGGCAGATAATTTCTCAAAAGAAATTGCAAGACAGAAGTGCTTGGCAAAAAATATTCAACGTGATGAAAACCCA
>NW_006430776.1:0-1449 GCF_000325575.1 Pteropus alecto | reverse complement strand
ATGTTTTCTTCTATACATTTTATTGTTTCAGGTCTGATAGGCAGGTCCTTAATCCATTGTGAGTTAATTTTGGTGTGTGGCGATAGACAACAGTCTACTTTCATTCTTTTGCACGTGGCTTTCCAATTTTCCCAGCACCATTTATTGAAGGGAAACCCCCTTTCTCCACTGTATGCTTTTGGGTTTTTTGACAAAAATTATTTGCCAATATAAATATGGGTTTACTTCTGGACTCTTAGTTCTGTTCCACTGGCCCTTGTGCTGTTTTGCTGCCTATATCATGCTGCTTTGATTCCCGTTGATTTGTAGTAGAATCTGAAGTCGAGCCGAGTGACCTCTCCAGTTTCGTTCTTTCTTCTCAGCATGGTTTTGGCAATTTAGGGTCTTTTGTGCTTCCATACAAATCTGATGATTTTTCGTTCTATTTCTTAAAAAAAAAATGCTGATGGGATTTTGATGAGGATTGCATTAACTTTATAAAATGCTTTAGGTAATATGGTCATTTTAACTATGTTGATTCTTCCAATCCAAGAACATGGAATATCTTTCCATTTCTTTGTTTCTTTGATTTATTTTAATAGGGTATTGTAGTTTTCATTATATAGGTCCTTCCCATGTTTCGTTTAACTTTTTTTAGGCATTTTATTTTATTTTTTGCAATTGAAAAATGAATATTTATTTCCACTTCTTTTTCTGACACTTCATTATTAGAGTACAGGAATGGTATAGATTTTTGAACATTGATTTTGTATCCAGAAACTTTACTGTATTTGCTTATTGTTTCTAGTAGTGTTCTTGTGGAGTCTTTAGACTTTGATATATAGAGAATCATGTCATCCGCAAATAGTGAGAGTTTGACTTCTTTGTTTCCTATTTGGATGCCTTTAATATCCTTCTATGCTTGATTGCACTCACTAGGACTCCTATGTTATATTGAATAACAGTGGTGACATTGGAAATCCTTGCCTTTTTTCTGATGTTAGAGGGAAGATTTTCAGTTTTTCACCATTAAGCGTAATGTTGGCTGAGGATTTGTGATATATGGACTTTATTATATTAAAGTATTTTCCTTCTATACTGATTTTATGTGTTTTGATCTTAAATGAATGCTGTATCTTGTTGAAGTCTTTTTCTGCATCTATTGATACGATCATATGATTCTTATTTTTTAATTTGTTTATGTGGGGTATCACATTAATCACTTGGCATATGTTGAACCATCTCTGTACCTCTGAGATGAAACTTACTTGATAGCGGTGTATAATCTTTTTAATATGTTGCTGTATTCGGTTCTCTAGTATCTTATTTAGGATTTTTGCATATGTGTTCATGAGAGATATTGGTCCGTAGTTTTCTTTTTTTGTGTCATCTTTACCGTATGTTGGTATCATACGGTACCAACATACGTTAAAGAAATATCTTTCCATTTCTTTGTTTCTTTGATTTATT
>NW_006430775.1:0-446 GCF_000325575.1 Pteropus alecto | reverse complement strand
AAACACTATTGTAGTAGGGGATCTAAATACCCCATTGTCATAAATGGACAGATCATTAAAACAGAAAATCAATAAAGAAATCACATCCTTAAATGACACATTAGACCAACTGGACATAATTAACATTTAAAGAGCCTTCCATTCCAAAACAGCTGCTTATACATTCTCTTCTAGTGCACATGGAACATTCTCAAGAATCGACCACATACTGGGACACAGAGATAGCCTCAACAAATATAAGAGGGCCGAAATCATACTAACCATATTCTGATCATAATGTTTTGAAACTAGAGATCAACTGCAAAAAGAAATCAGGAAGAACCACAAATATATGGAAATTAAACAACATGCTACTGAAGAATACCTGGTCAGAGAAGAAATAAAAAAGAGATCAAGAGAAACAGAGAAAGGAATATCAAAACTTTTGGGACATGGCAAAAGTGGTC
>NW_006430774.1:0-482 GCF_000325575.1 Pteropus alecto | reverse complement strand
TGAGCTTAAATATAGTACCAGTCTTCCTGATACGAATGTTAGGACAGGGCTTCCTTTAAATAATCCTTAAAAAAAAAAAAGACTAGAACCCAATAACAGAAAGATATGTTGAGGTATACAGAAGACTAGGTGGATGTGAGTCAAGAAAAATAGAGGGAAGAAGATGGCATCCATTTGACCTCTCAGGGTTTGAGAATCAGCCAAACCAAACTTCTTCATCTCTGAGCCTTGTTCCTCAAGGATTTGTGCTGCTCTGTAATCACCGAGAGTAAAAGAGTTTGACTAATGAAGAGTTTTGGATGTTAAACCCCCAGGGACACAGAGACTGCAAATAGTCTTTCTTGACCACCCCGCTCAACAGTCATGCCCAGGTCAGTATGCAGCCCACCTGAGCCTAGTTCCGGAGACCATCGTTTCTGCACAGGAGCCCAGTGCTCCACTGTCTCTCTGTGTTTCCTGAGGACGGAGCTTCTAATTTTCTC
>NW_006430773.1:0-619 GCF_000325575.1 Pteropus alecto | reverse complement strand
AAAAGAAAATGAGGCAGCAGAGAAATGTATTACCTATTTTCAATGAAATATTGTCCCTTCCAGGAAAGCCTTATGTGATTATTTAACTATAGTAAAGTTCTCTTCAGGTTTAATAACTTGGGCATGATGAAAAAGTTTATTATGTGAATACTTCTTATGTTCAAAATATTAGTTTTAGATTTTTTAAATTTCTTATTACAATATACATATTTTTTGTTTAAAATATTTTTAAACATTTCATAACTTCCTGGAAAATACATGTTCCGGTTTTATGTGTGACAGGTCTCTGTTGAGAATACAGATTTATGTTCTATGTGATGAGTTTGCAATAGTTATACTGTAAATTTATTTCAGATAATGGAACATCTTCTATTGTTTCTTTCTTAAATAATGAAATATTTTTTTGGAATTCATAGTGCTCATTAAAAATGATACAGATTTCAAAATTAAAAAAGAAATAGACATAAAATCTTGGTTTACTTTTCTTCACACAAAGGTAGCCCATATTAATATTTGAAGTATATATCTTATTTTTGCATTTGCAAAATAATTTAAAAATATAATATTTTTTTCATGTTGCTTATCATGCTAAGGTTAAAGAAGAATGATGCTTCAGAGT
>NW_006430772.1:0-784 GCF_000325575.1 Pteropus alecto | reverse complement strand
TCTTTGATGGACTGCTAGTTGCAAGGAGTGCTGCGAGAACTGTAACCAAAGGAGGCATTATGCTTCCAGAAAAATCTCAAGGGAAAGTATTGCGAGCAATAGTAGCAGCTGTTGGGTCGGGCTCTAAGGAAGAGGGTGGAGAGATTCAACCAGTTAGCGTGAACGTTGGGGACAAAGTTCTTCCGCATGTGGAAGCACCAAAGTAGTTCTAGACGACAAGGATTATTTCTTATTTAGAGATGGTGATATCCTTGGAAAGTATGTAGACTGATATTAAGCATTATTGAAATGGCATCACGTGAAGCTGCAGATTTCATTGAAGTTCTGAAATTTCAACATGTAAATAATTTCCATGCCTCTTTTGTAATAAATCAATGATATCCAAAGATACAAAAAAGCAGATTTTATTGATTGAACAAAATATTATAATTGAAATCTTGAAAGAAGTTTTATTCAGGAAGAGCAGAAAAACAATCAATAATAATATTTCAATTTAAAATATACTTAAAAATAGTAAAATAATAAGTTGGAAACCATCAGTTTTTTAAAGACAGGTTTATTGCACAATATGTTTCTTACAGGAATTGATCACTGTTTTGAGGTGAACACTTTGATGAGCTTTGCCAAGCACATACAGTCTTGTAACCACTACTACAATCAAGACGGAATATTTCCTCCAGCCTAATGAATTTCGTTATGTCCCTTTGTAGACAATACCATCCCTTCCCTCAGTCTCTGATAACCACTGGGAAACCACTGGTGTGAATAATGTCATGCTTTTGCC
>NW_006430771.1:0-586 GCF_000325575.1 Pteropus alecto | reverse complement strand
AATAGGATTAGAGTGAAAAACCACAAAACACAATGAAAAAAAAAAAAGAACAAGGAAGTAATAGAAACATAGAGCTAACAGAAAGCAAAACAAAATGGTTATAGGAAAATCTCATATTTCAATAATCACCCTAAATGTAAATGGACTGAACTCACCAATAAAAAGGCACAGTGTTGCGGACCGGATCAAAAAACAAAACCTAACCAAGTGCCTCCAGGAGACACATCTCAGTTCCAAAGACAAAAATAGACTCAAAGTGAAAGGATGGAAAATGATATTTCAAGCAAATAGTATTCAGAGAAAAGTGGAAGTAGTGGTATTAATATCAGACAAAATAGATTTCAAAATAAATAAGATAAAGAAAGATACTGAAGGACACTTTATAATGATAAAATGGAATCGTACACCAAGAACACATAACGTTTAATACCTATGATCCAAAGTGGGGAGTCCCAAAATATATAAAGGAATTACTAACAGAACTAAAAGGAGAAACAGATCGAAACACTATGATAGTAGGGGACCTAAATATCCCACTGTGGGATATAGACAGATCATCCGAACAGAAAATTAATAAGGAAATAAC
>NW_006430770.1:0-240 GCF_000325575.1 Pteropus alecto | reverse complement strand
TAGACTTCAAAATAAAAAAGGCAGAGAAAGATACTAAGTGATGCTTCATAATGACAAAGGAAATCATGCACCAAGAAAACATAACACATTATATCTATGCTCCCAATCAGGAAGCCCCAAAATATGTAAAGCAATTACTAAAAGAACTAAATGGAGATAAAGACCAAAACACTATCATAATGAGGGACCTAAATACTCCTCTGTAGGATATGGACAGATCATTCAAACAGAAAATCAATA
>NW_006430769.1:0-551 GCF_000325575.1 Pteropus alecto | reverse complement strand
TTCTGGTTTTGGTTGTGGCTGGTCGAATGCTTGGGTTAAAGAGATAAAAAGGAAGAAACAAAAGGTTATATTTATGTATGCTTGAGTCTTAGTCTTAAGGGCCCGTCTTCCTGAGCTGTCCACTCTTGTGCTGCTTTCATGTGAGAGTGATGAATCCATGATGGGATGCCATCTACTTTAACTGCAGTGAGCGTCGTCAGGGAGACAGTGAAGTGTCCTTTCCATTTGAGTTCTAGTCCCTTGGAAGTGAACTTCCGGATTCACGCAGAGTCCCCAGGCTGAAACTGATGGGGAAGTCTGTCCCCCGGGGCTGAGTGGGCAGCACGAACTCAGGACTAAATCTCCTTCTGTACACTTTGAAGGGCCTGTAAAGACTTAAGTAAGACAAGGTTACGTAGTTCTGCCTTTTTTTCATCTTCTATTCTAGGTACTAAAGGTGGGGGTTTTCCAAAGAAAATTTCAAATGGAGTGAATCCACTAATATATGGAGTACACCTGACTCGGAGAAGAACAAAGGGGGAGAAGTTCTACCCAGGTCCCACCAGTTTCTA
>NW_006430768.1:0-767 GCF_000325575.1 Pteropus alecto | reverse complement strand
TATTTTGTTTAAGGTGAGCTGACTCCTTTCAGTATCTCCTGTAGTGCAGTCCTAATAATGCAGAATTCCCTCAATTTTTGTATGTCTGGAAAAGTCTTAATTTCTCCTTCATATCTAAAGGAGAGCTTAGCTAGATACATTATTCTAGGCTGTTAGTTCCTTTCACTTAATAGTTTAAATATTTGATTCCATTTCTTTCTGGCTTGTAATGTTTGCGTTGAGAAGTCCGATGATAATCTATATGGGTTGACTTTTATAAGTTACCTTCTTTTCCCTGGCTGCCCTGAGAATTCTGTCTTTGTAATGATTTTTGAAAACTTTAATACAATGTGTCTGGTAGGTTGAGATAATGCGTGTTCTCTTGACTTCTTGAATTCAGAACTTCAGTTAATTCCTTAGTCTTGGGAAATTCTCGTTCATTATTTGTCTGAAAATGCTTTCTAGTCCCTGCTCCTTTTCTTGCCTTTGAGAATTCCCATTATTTTTATGTTTCCTTTCCTGATGGTATCAGCTAGTTCTTGAATTTCTCTTTCATTATTTTTCATTCTTTGTTTTTTCTCTTCTTCCTTCTGATTTATTTCTAGACTTCTGTCTTCGATATCACTGTTCCTTTCCTCCATTTGGTTGACTCTATTTCCTAAGTTTGCTATTTCATTTTTAAACTCTTGCAGTGTGTTTTTTTTATTTCCAGAAGTTCTATTTGGTTCCTTTTGAGGGTGTCAGTCTCCTTACTCTGCTCATCTACTTGTTTTTTTCAATTCCTGAAA
>NW_006430767.1:0-415 GCF_000325575.1 Pteropus alecto | reverse complement strand
AATCTTTTAATGTATTGTTGTACTTGATTTGCTAGTATGTTGTTTAGAATTTTTGCATCTGTATTCATCACAGATATTGGTGTGTAGTCTTCTTTTTTTGCATTATCCTGCCAGGCTTTTGTATTAGGGTAATGTTGGCCTCATAAAATGAGTTAGGAAATAGTACCTCTTCTTAAAATTTTTGGAAGGGTTTGAGAAGGGTATGTATCAAATCTTATTTGAATGTTTGTTAGAATTCACTACCAAAGCCATCTGGTCCTGAACTTATACATTTTGGGAGATTTTTGATGATTGTTTTAATTTCCTTACTGTTGATTGCTCTATTTAGACTTTTCAGTTCTTTGTGATTCAGTCTAGGGAGGTTATATATTTCTAAGAACTTGTCCATTAAATTTGGTGTCATATAATTTTTCAT
>NW_006430766.1:0-590 GCF_000325575.1 Pteropus alecto | reverse complement strand
ATATCTATGCTCCCAATCAGGGAGCCCTGTAATATCTAAAGCAATTACTAACAGAACTAAAGGAAGAAGCAGACCAAAACACTATGGTAGTAGGGGACCTAAATACCCCACTGTCAGATATAGACAGATCATATAACAGAAAATGAATACGGAAATAACATCCTTGAATGATACATTAGACCAACTGGACATAATTGACATATACAGAGCCTTCCTTCCCAAAACAGTTGCTTATACATTCTTCTCTAGTGTACATGGAGCATTCTCAAGAATTGACCACATACTGGGACACAGAAATAGCCACAACAAATATAAGAGGGTTGAAATCACACCAACCATATTCGCTGATCATAATGCTTTGAAACTAGAAATCAACTGCAAAAAGAAATCAGGAAGAATAACTGGGTCAGGTTAGAAATAAGAAGAGAGATCAAGAGATAAATAGAAGCAAATGATAATGATGGTACAACATATCAAAACTTTTGGGACACGGCAAAAGCAGTCATAGAGGAAAGGTCATATCATTATAGGCCTATTTCGAAAAACAAGAACAAACCCAAATAAACGACCTAATGCTTCACCTTAAAAAA
>NW_006430765.1:0-449 GCF_000325575.1 Pteropus alecto | reverse complement strand
CCCTAAAGATTCTACCAAAAAGCTATTAGAAATAAATTCAGTAAAGTTGCGTTGTAGGATACAGAACCAACATACTGAAATCTGTTACATTTCTATCTACCAGTAATGTACAATCAGGAGGAGAAATTAAGAAAACAATTGCATTTAAAATTGCATCAAAACCCATAAAAAACCTAGGAATAAATTTAACCAAAGAGGTGAAAGACCTGTACTCTGAAAACTATGAGACACTCAAGGAAGAAATTGAAGAATGGTACAGTCACTATGGAAAACATATTGGAGTTTCCTCAAAAAATTAAAAATAGAACTACTATATGACTCAACAATTTCACTTCTGGATATTTATCTGAAGCAAACCAAAACACCAAATTGAAAAGATATATGCAACCCTATGTTCAGTGCAGCACTATTTACATCAAGATATGGAAGCAACTTAAGTGCCCATCAAT
>NW_006430764.1:0-645 GCF_000325575.1 Pteropus alecto | reverse complement strand
GAAATTCATAGCAATACAGGCCTGCCTCAAGAAATGAGAAAAAAGCTCAAATAAACAATCTAACCATACACTTAAAAGAACTACAAAAAGAACAGCAAACAAAGCCCAAAGTGAGTAGAAGGAAGGAAATAATAAAGATCAGAGCAGAAATAAATGAAATAGTCTAGGAAAACAATACGAAAGATTAATGAAACCAAGAGCCGGTTCTTTGAAAGGATAAACAAAAGTGACAGACTCTTTACCAGACTCATCAAGGAAAAAAGGGAGAGAACACAAATAGATAAAATCAGAAATGAAAGAGGAGAAATAACTAAGGACTCCACAGAAAAACAAAGGATCATAAGAAAATACTATGAGCAATTATACACCAACAAATTGGACAATCAGAAGAAATGGACACATTCCTAGAAACAGAAAATCTGAATTGACCGACTATTACCAATGAAATAGAATCAGTAATCAAAAACCTCCCAAAACAAAAATTCTGAACCAGATGGCTTCACAGGTAAATTTTACCAAACATTCAAAGAAGAATGAACACGTACTCTCCTCAAAATATTCCAAAAAATTCAAGAAGACGGAAGGCTCCTTTTATGAGGCCACCATTACGTTGACTCCAAAACCAGACAAAGACATTACAAAAAA
>NW_006430763.1:0-788 GCF_000325575.1 Pteropus alecto | reverse complement strand
GATGCCTGTGGGTATTGCCCCGAGATAGGGCATGGATTTTCACAGGATGGGAGGGGACTAATGCCGAGGGCATGGCTTGTTGTCTTTTAGAGTGCTCCTGTCCAATTTCATTTCCTTTTCTTGATGCACTATAACTTAGTTACATATGGCAATTGGACAGCTGCCTTAAGTGCACGTCTCTATAGAATAAGGAAGTCAATCATGAGATAATTTGTGAAAAGGATAGATACAACTAAAACACGCAAAAGAAGACGTTATATACTCCTCTAAGAATGAGGTATGAAATGACAAATAAATCTACGCATTCAGGGAAAATATATCGCCAACAGAAGTTTGCCATGAGTGAGCAGATTATTCAGTACACGGAAGAGAACACGTTTGGGAATAAGCATGATAGCGGTATTTCCCTACGATATATGAACATCTAGGCTATCGATTTAACAACTAAAACAGGGATTGACACTCTGTCAATGGAAAAGAATAGATCAGGAAACCGACCCATGTTCATGACAAAAGGAAAACAGAATAATCTTGGCATTTCAAGTCAGACGATGCCCTCAGAGCAATCTCTTGTGATTACTACTGGAAGCAAGTTTGTGTGTTGGGGAGGAGCCAGGAGAATGACGCCCCTGGGTCTACTGGATTAAGTGGGTCGCATCATCTTTCTCAGGCTTTCTCGGTTGAGCTCTCTTCCGGGGACATCTGTATCTTCGACCAACCATGGATAAAGGACATTCCAATGTCATTCCCAAAAAGCCCTCACCTATCCCCAAGAGGGCCGATAAACA
>NW_006430762.1:0-343 GCF_000325575.1 Pteropus alecto | reverse complement strand
AATAATAATAATAATAATGGAAATAGCATATGACCCATCAATCCCCCTGCTGGGTATTTATCCAAAAGAACTGAAGTAGTATCTCAAAGAGTTATCTGCACTCCCATGTTTAGCTCCACATTATTCACAGCAGAGATTAGTAATGTTAACAGAAACTGCTCAATAGGTACCTCAGAATGACTATGTTGGCACCTGAGAAAACTTCTGTCTTCGATAGCACTCCTATCCCTTCTCAATCCTTTACCTGTTCTACTCTTCATCATAACACTTATCAATGCCAGACATTATCCTTTGTCTTTATTGGCTTGTTTATTTTCTGCCTTTTCACAGAAAGAGTAAAGAG
>NW_006430761.1:0-459 GCF_000325575.1 Pteropus alecto | reverse complement strand
CTTTTAGTTCTGTTAGTAATTGCTTTACATATTTGGAAGCATAGGTATTAATAAGTGTGATGTCTTCTTGGTGTATGATTCTCTTTATCATTATGAAGTGTCCCTCAGTATCTTTCTTTACCTTTTTTTATTTTGAAGTCTATTTCATCTGATATTATTACTGCTACTCCCCTTTTTCTCTGAATGCCATGTGCTTGAAATATCACTTTCCACCCTTTCACTTTGAGTGTATATTTGTCTTTGAAGCTGCGATGTGTCTCTGGAGGCAGCATAGGGTTGGGTTTTGTTTTTTGATCCATTCTGCAACTCTGTGCCTTTTTATTGGTGAGTTCAATCCAATTACATTTAGGGTGATTATTGAAATATGAGGACTTATATCCATTTTCTCTTTTGCTTTCTGGTCTCGGTGTTTCCATTGCTTTCATGTTTTCTTTATTTTGGTTGGCTTTTGTCGGTTTT
>NW_006430760.1:0-371 GCF_000325575.1 Pteropus alecto | reverse complement strand
TTTATTATGGTGACATTGATTAATGAAATCCAGTGAGTTTCAAGAGTACAATTCGACAGTAAGGCAATTTATATTGCATTGTATGTTCATCACCTATAGTTGGATTTCTTTCTGTCACCATAAATTTGATCCCTTTTCCCATACCTACCTCCCTCTCCCCTACTAGCCTCTGGTAACCACTAGTCTATTGCCCATCACCATGAGTCTCTGTCTGTTTGTCCTGTTTGTTTTTTGCTTTTAGGTTTACAGCTCTGGTTTATCCCTGTGGCCCTTCTTGGCTTTGAATTCTTGGTCTCTTCAGTCTTAAAAATTTTGCCATTCAGGGGTTTACATCCAACATGTAAGTGATATCATGTGGATTTCAACTTTTT
>NW_006430759.1:0-816 GCF_000325575.1 Pteropus alecto | reverse complement strand
CTTATATTCAGATCTTTAATCTATTTTGAGTTAATATTGGTGTGTGGTCATAGAAAACAGTCTAGTTTCATTCTTTTGCAGGTGGCCTTCCAATTTTCCCAGCACCATTTATTGAAGAGGCTTTCCTTTCTCTACTGTATGTTTTTGGCTTTTTTGTCGAAAATTATTTCCCCGTATAAAAATGGGTTTACTTCTAGACTCTTGATTCTATTCCACTGGTCAGTGTGTCTGCTGTGCTGCCAATACCATGCCATTCTGATTAGTGTCACTTTGTATTATAGTTTGAAGTCAGGCAGAGTGATGCCCCCAGCCTCATTCTTTTCTCAGGATGGCTTTGGCAATTTGGGGTCTTTTGTGATTCCATAAAAATCAGATGATTTCTTTGTTCAATTTCTTTAAAAAATGCCAATGGGATTTTGATGGGGATTTCATTAAATCTGTATAATTCTTTAGGCAATAAGGTCATTTGAACTATTTTGATTATTCCAATTCAAGAACATGTAATATCTTTCCATTTCTTTGTATCTTCTTCGATTTCTTTAATAGGGTCTTGTAGTTTTCATTATTAGGTCCTTCACATGTTTCTTTAAATTTATTTCTAGACATTTTATTATTTTTGTTGCAACTGCAAAAAGAATTATTTTTACCACTTCTTTTTCTGATGCTTCATTATTAGAGTATAGGAACACTATGGAATTTTGAAGATTGATTTTATATCCAGAGACTTTACTGTATTTAATTATTGTTTCTAGTAGTATTCTTGTGGAGTTGTTAGTTTTCCATATAGAGAATCATGTCGTCCACAAATAGTGACAG
>NW_006430758.1:0-742 GCF_000325575.1 Pteropus alecto | reverse complement strand
CAATAAAGCAGTATGGCAGCTGTGGTTTCAACTGCTATCCATTCGCTGCCTCACAGCACACTCAGGCTCAATTATGAATGTAGCCAGTGTGCGACTTCTGCCTCCTCTAACATAGGCAGTTTTCCTGACTAACAGAGATGAGTTAAAGATCATTGACTGGCCGCATATATTGTTGACCTCATATGAGTTTTGTAATGTGGACATGACATTTGATTGGAGGTCAGTATGAAGTCTGTCTCGGCCACCTAGGTTCCACGCATAATATTAATTTCTCAATGTCGATGTAAATTTTCTCAGTTATATGCACTCGTCACTTCAAAGAAAGCACTACATCAACTTCCCTTGTGAGGATGTGGATTGGTGACACAAGCCCAAAACACAAGGCCTGTCTTTTCTAACAAAAAGTACAAGGGAGATTGAGAACCAAGGTACTAAGCCTATCTTCTTTGAAAACTAGTAGATAGGATAACTTAAACCAGAGGGCAAGTTTGTCCTCATGTAATTTGACACTTCATGTAATTATCTTGACACCTAGGACCTTGTCTTCTGCCTGCATTTCCTATTGGTATCTAGTGTGCTATCCCTGGTTGCAGTTACAATTCCTATCTCTATTTCCGGAAGGTAGATTAGAGAAATTAGTTCAGAGCATTTCTTCTGTCTTTCTCTGACATATACTGAAAGGGTAGCATAAGCCCACTGTTCCAAGACTGTTCTCTGTGAACAAATGTTGCCTAAAGTCTTT
>NW_006430757.1:0-518 GCF_000325575.1 Pteropus alecto | reverse complement strand
AGATACAGAGGAAGGGGAGCCCTTGTGCACTGCCGATGGGAATGTGGATTAGTACAGCCATTATGGAAAGCAGTATGGGGGCTCCTCAAAAATAATTAAAATCAGATGTACCATATGATCCAGAAATCCCACTCCTGGGTTGATAGCCAAAGGCAGTGAAATCGGTATCTTGAAGAGACGTCTGCTCCCCCATGTTCATTGTGGCCTCATTCGTAATACCCAAGATGTGGAAACCACCATAAAGTCTATCAACAGATGAATAAATAAAGATAATGTGATATTTATATATCACATGTCGTGAATGCCTACGTCTCGTACACTTGAGGTTTGCTGAGAGTAAATCTTCACTGTTCTCACCGCAAAAAAAGAAGAAAGAAAGAAAGAAAGAAAGAAAGAAAGAAAGAAAGAAAGAAAGAAAGAAAGAAAGAAAGAAAATGGTAATTATGTGGGGTGATGGATGTTAGTCAGATTAACTGATTTCACGATATTCACAATGTGTGTATATCGAAACATCAAGT
>NW_006430756.1:0-699 GCF_000325575.1 Pteropus alecto | reverse complement strand
CCCCATGACTATTTTGTAACCACTAATTTGTACTTTTTAATACCTTCCTCTTTTTTACCCACTTTTCTAACCTCTCGTCCATCTGGCAACTTTCAAAATGTTCTCTATATCTAAAAGTTTCTTTCTGTTTTATTTTTTCATTTATTTTGTTTTTTAGATTCCACAAGTAATGGAAATCATATGGCATTTGCCTTTCTCTGTCTGACTTACTCCACTCAGAACAATACCCTCTAGTTCCATCCATGTTGTTGCAGATGGCAAGATTTCATTCTTTTATTATGACTAAGTAATATTCTGTTTTACATATGTACCACCTCTTCTTTATCCATTTATCCACTAATGGACATCCAAGTTACCTCCATGTCTTGGCTATTGTAAATAATGCTGCAATGAACATATGGATTCACATGTTCCTTTGAAGTAGCATATTGGGTTTCTTAGAAAAATACCCAGAAATAGAATTACTGGGTCCTTTGTCTCTTGTTATAACCTTTATTTAAAGTCTGTTTTGTCTGCTATAAGTATCGCTACCCCAGCTTCTTTTTGTCTTTTCCATTTTCATGAAATATTTTTTCCATTCCTTTCAGTCTGTGTGTGTCTTTCAAGCTTAAGTGAGTCTTTTGTAGGCAGCATATCTATGGGTCTTGTTTTCCTACCCATTCAATTTTGATTGGAACACTTAATCCATTTATATTTAAA
>NW_006430755.1:0-614 GCF_000325575.1 Pteropus alecto | reverse complement strand
ACAAACAAACAAACAAACAAACAAAAACACTGCAAAGGATGAAAGATAAAATAGCAAGCTTGAGAAATAGAGTCGAACAAATGAAAAAAGGGATCAGTGATATTAAAGACAGAAATCTAGAAATAAATCAGAAGAAGAGAGAAACTGAAGAATGAAAAATAATGAAACAGAAATAGAAGAACTAGGTGATGCTATCTGGAGAAGAATCATAAGAATAATGGGCATTATCAAGGGCGAGGAAAAGGAGTGGGGACTAGAAAGCATTTTCAGACAAATAGTGGACGAGAATTTCCCAAATCTAAGGAATGAGCTGGAGCTTCGAATTCAAGAAGTCAACAGAACACCCAATTATCTCAACCCAAAAGGTCTTTACCAAGACACATTGAATTAAAATTATCAAAAATCAGTGACAAAGCAGAATTCTCAGGGCAACCAGGGAGAAGAAAATGGTAATTTACAAAGGTAAACCCATTAGATTATCATCGGACTTCTCAGCACAAACCTTACAAGCCAGAAAGGAGTGGAATCATGTATTCACAATATTAAGTGAAAGGAACTACCAGCAAAAAATAATATATACAAGAAAACTCTCCTTTAGATATAAAGGAGAAATT
>NW_006430754.1:0-1035 GCF_000325575.1 Pteropus alecto | reverse complement strand
GTTTGTTTTTGTTGTTGTTGTTGTTATTGAGTCATTTGAATTCTCTGTATATTTAGATATTAGGCCCTTATCGGAGGTGTTACTTGCAAATATATTTTCCCATTCGGATGGCTGTCTCTTTGCCTTGTTGACAATTTCTTTTGCTGAGCAAAAGTTTTTTAGTTTGATGTAGTCCCATTTATTTATTTTTGCTTTTACTACCCTTACCTTTGAGGTCAAATTCTTAAAATCCTCTTTAAGTCAAAGTCTTTGAGTTTAGTTCTTATGTTTTCTTCTATGCATTTTATTGATTCTGGTTTTATATTCAGGTCCTTATTTTGAGTTAATTTTGGTGTGTGGTGATAGACAACATTCTAGTTTCATTCTTTGCAGGTGGCCTTCCAGTTTTCCCAGCACCATTTATTGAAGAAACTCCTTTATCCAGTGTATGTTTTGGGCTTTTTTGTCAAAAATTATTTGCCCATATAAATGTGGGTTTACTTCTGTACTCTCGATTCTGTTCCACTGGTCCGTGTGTCTGTTTTTCTGCTGATACCATGCCTTTTGATTGCTGTTGTTTTGTAGGTTAATTTGAAGTCGGGCAGAGTTATGTCTCAGCTTCATTCTTTTATGTCAGCATGGCTTTGGCAATTTGGAGTCTTTTGTACTTCCATATAAATCGGATAATTTTTTGTTCGTTTGTTTTATTTCTTTAAAATTGCCTGCGGGATTTGGATGGGGATTGCATTAAATCTGTATAATGCTTTAGGTAATAAGGTTCTTTTAACTGTGTTGATTCTTCCCATCCAATAACAAGGAATATCTTTCCATTTCTTTGTGTCTTCCTCAATTTCTTTTAATAGAGTCTTATAGTTGATATTAGTACCACTACTTCCACTTTTCTCTGAATGCCATTTGCTTGAAATATCATTTTCCATCCTTTCACTTTGAGCCTATATTTGTCTTTGGGGCTGAGTTGTATCTCCTGGAGGCAGCATATTGTTGGGTTTTGTTTTTTCTCGGTTCTGCAAATCTGTGCCTTTTTATTGGTGAGTT
>NW_006430753.1:0-683 GCF_000325575.1 Pteropus alecto | reverse complement strand
AAGGCCATATATAGAGTCTGTGGCCCCATTTGCAGTTTTTGAAGCTTGCGTCTGATATCAAGGGCTGACTGGCTAATAAAATGCTGGCCTAACAGAGCTAACCTTGAGGGGGAAGTGGGGTCTATATTAGTACACCTCCTAAAGGATTCCTCCAGCTGCCTAAAAAGCTGGCCATTTTCTCATATATTTTTTTTTTTTGAGTAATGATTCTAAGCTTCTCATAGTTCACAGCTTCTGTATTCCTTTTTTATTTTCTTTCTTCCCCCTCATGAAGGTCTCTAGACATTTGGTGCATCTAGCCGTTCCCTCTTGGGTATTATAATTCCAATCATGATCAGCTAACGGTAAAGGCCTCATTTGCTTCCTGACAGGCCACTGTTAGAATGCAGTCCTTTTCAATGATTGTTGCACTATGGAGCTGCAGATGAGCCAAACTGGACTCTATACCCCTTAGGAGACCTTACAGGTTCCCAGTCATGGAGCCACAAATTCGTACCTGACCGAGTCAAGCCGGCCAGGTGCCCATTCACACACTCATTCAAACATTGCCTCCTCCCTTTTGGAAGGCCCTGACCTATATCTTCCTCCCTGGAAAGACCCTGACCTATATCTTCCCCCACTGGAGAGACCTTGATGTCTCCCCTCCACTTGGGAAGACCCTGACCTGTGTCTTCTAACTGAAG
>NW_006430752.1:6728-8804 GCF_000325575.1 Pteropus alecto | reverse complement strand
GGTCAGGGAAGAAATCAAAAGAGAGACCAAGAAATACCTAGAAATGAAGGATGAAGACAGTACAACATATCACAACCTATGGAATATCAAAACCTATGGAACTGGCAAAAGTGGTAATACAAGGAAAGTTCACATCATGACAGGCCTACCTCCAAAAAACCGGAATGAGCCCAAATAAACAACCTCATGCTTCAGGTTAAAAATGTACAAAAATGTAAACAAATCAAGCCTAAAGTCAGTGGAAGGAAAGACATAATCAAAATTAGAGCAGAAATAAATGAAATGGAAAACCAAAACAACACAGAGAAAATGAATGCAACAAAGAGAGGGTTCTTTGAGAAGCTTAATAAAAGTGAAAAAGCCCTGCTATACTCACTAAATAACAAAGAGAAAGGACACACATGACCCCACAGAAGAAAAAGGAGAGATTAAGACTGATATCGCAGACATACAAAGGAACATACAAGACTACTCTGAGTCTAGGGCTCTGCTGCACCGAGCAAGCTCAATCCCATCGGAACTCGGAATCTGAGCAGGGTCGGTCCAGGTTAGCGGAAAAAGCCCTGCTATACTCACTAAATAACAAAGAGAAAGGACACACATGACCCCACAGAAGAAAAAGGAGAGATTAAGACTGATATCGCAGACATACAAAGGAACATACAAGACTACTCTGAGTCTAGGGCTCTGCTGCACCGAGCAAGCTCAATCCCATCGGAACTCGGAATCTGAGCAGGGTCGGTCCAGGTTAGCGCTTAGATGAGAGACCACCTAAGAAGACCAGGTGCTGTAGGCATAAAATTAAAAACCAACCAACCGACTGACTGACAAAAAGATCGTAAGCTGATAAGGTGCTTGCAATCTTTGAGGTCAACCAGGTTGCCTCAAAAACGTATATGATGCCATTTTATGAACCGAGAAGAAATGGAGCAGTATTTTGAAAAATACAACACTCTTAGACTGAACTGAGAAACTGGAAAATCTAAATAACCGATCAACACTATGGAAATTGAAACAATCATCCAAAATCGACCAAAGAGTAACTGTTCAGTAGCAGACGGCTTCACCAGTGAATTCTACCAAACATTCCAGTACATTGAATACCCATTCTCCTCAAACTCGTCCAAAAAAATCGAAGAGGAGGCAATACTTGCCAACACATCCTATGGGACCAATAGTACTCTGACACGAAAACATAATAAGGACAACACATGCAAACAAACAGACAGACCAAAAGAAAACAGCAGACTGATAACTCTCATGAACACAAATGCAAAAGTCCTAAAGGAGATACTAGCAGACCGAATAAAACAATATATTAACAAGATTGTGCATCACGATTAAGTGGGCTTCCTCCCAGAGGCGCAGGGATGGTCCAGCCTACACAAATCGATTAATGTCATGCACAGCACAACCAAATGAAAACATAAAAATCATATGATCATGTCAATAGATGCAGAAAAGGCCTTCGATGACATACAGCATCCATTTATGATCGAAACACCTACTGAAATCGGTATGGGACAAAAGTGTCTTGACATGATATAGGCCATCTACGACAAACCCCCCGCCAACATTATACTGAATTGTGGAAAACTAAACACCTTCCCTCTAAGATTAGGAACAAGGCGAGCTGGCCACTATCACCACAGTTAATCAAGATAACATTGGAAGACCTAACGAGTGCAATCGGACAAGAGAAAGATATCCAAGGCATCCAAACAGGAAGCAAAGAAGTCAACCCGTCACTATTTGCCGATGACATGCTTCTCTATATAGAAAGCCCTAAAGACCCCCAAGAACACTACTAGAAGCAATGAGCAAATACAGTAACATGTCTGGATACAAAATCAGCGTTCAAAGATCCATAGCTTCCCTATGCACTAATAATGAAGTGTCAGAAAAGGAAGTGGAAAAAAATAATTCCTTTTGCAATCGCAACAAAAAATAAATGAAATCCTGGGAATAAATGTCATCAAACAAGTGAAGGACCTATATAATGAAAACTATAGGACCCTATGAAAAGACATCGAAGAACATACAAAGAAATGGAAAGATAGTCCGCTCTTGGATCGG
>NW_006430752.1:0-6686 GCF_000325575.1 Pteropus alecto | reverse complement strand
TATTACCTAAAGCATGATACAGGGTTAATGTAATCTCCATCAAAATATCATCGGCATCTTTGAGAGAAATAGAACAAAACATCATCAGATTTGCATGGCAGCACAGAAGACACCGAGCTATCCTTAGAAAAAAAGACCGAGGCTGGAGTCATCACTCTGCACAATTTCAAATCATATTACAAGGCAACAGTGTTTAAAACGGCATGGTATTGGCAGCAAAATAGACACAGAACAGTGGACCAGTAATTGAGAGTCTAGAAGTAAACCCGTATTTCTATCGGTAAATCATTTTGGACCAAGAAAACAGCTCCACACCTACCCTGGAGAGAGGGAAGCCGCTTTCAAAAATGGTGCTGGGGAAACTAGAAAGCCACCTGCAAAAGAAAGACACTAGACTGTTGTCTAACTCCACACAACAAAATGAACTCAAAATGGATTCAGAATCGAAATATGACCTGAAACAAACAAACAAAAAAATGCATAGAAAAAAACATAGGAACTAAGCTCCAAGGACCTTGGAACTAAAGAGGATTTTAGGAATTTGACCTCGAAAGCGAGGGAGGTAAAAGCTCGAAGAAATGAATGGGACTACGTCAAACTCAAAAGTTTCTGCTCAGCCAAAGAAATCGTCAACAAGGGAAGGAGACCACCATCTGAATGGGAAGATACATTTGCAAGAAACACCTCCGATAGGGGCCTAAAATCCAAAATATACAGAGAATTCATACAACTCAATAATAACCACAACAACAAAAACCACAAATGACCTAATAATTAAAAAAGAGCAGAACACCTGAACTGACTCTTTCCTAGAGGACATACAACTGGCCAACAAATACATGAAAAGAAGTCCGAGTTTGCAGCTATTAGGGAAATTGCAAATAACAACCACAATGAGGTACCATCTCACATCTCTAAGAAGAGCTGTAATCAACAGGACAAGTAACAAATGTTGGAGAGGATGCAGAGCAAAAGGAAACCTCACACACTGCTGACGGGACTCCTTGGTGAAATACATGTTCAGGTTTCTACCCATTGTTTAATTGAGTGGTTTCTTTTGTGGTTGAGTCTCATGAGTTCTTTAGCTAGCTTGCATACCGACCTCTTATCGGACATATGTGATACCTCATCACATTCGTTGGGTTGTCTCAACGAATTGGTACAGCCACTATTGAAAACTGCATGGGGGTTCCTCAAAAAACTAAGACTTCATCCAGCATATGATCCAGCAATCCCTCTACTGGGTATTGAGCCCAAAGATTTAAAGCCCGATATTTGAAAAGCTATTTGCACACCGTTGTCCATATGACTTGGCGCTGCATAAGAGGAGATGAAATACTGCTATGCTAAGTGAGATAAGCCAGATGGAAAGAGTTGAAAAATCACATATAATCATGCTAAGTGAGATAAGCCAGACGGAAAAAGTTGAAAAATCACATGATATCACGTATAGGTGGGACAGAAACCTAAAAGTGCCAAATGAGCAGGACAAATAGAGTCTCAAAGACATGGACTATAGACTAGTGGTTCCTAGTAGGGTAGCGGAGGTGGGGAATGTTCGGGGAGGTCGAGTGGTAAAGGGGACCAAATGTATGGTAACTGAAGGAAAAAAATAAATAAAGACAACTTCTGGAAGACAACCTAGGCAATAATTGCTCTGGTATCACTACTAGTCACTTCTTTTCAGACATATCTAATCGGGCAAGGGAAACCAAAGAAAAAAAAATACACAAATGAGAGTATATAGAATGAAGAAAGCTATTTGCACAGCAAAGAAGACAACCCACAGACAAGACAGACAACCCAACGAATGTGACAAGGTATCACGTACATCCGATAAGAGGTCGGTATGCAAGCTAGCTAAAGAACTCATGCGACTCAACCACACACACACAAAAAACACTCAATTAAACAATGAGTAGAAACCTGAACATATATTTCACCAAAGAGGAAATACACATGGCCAAAAGACAGGCAAAAAGACGATCAAGGTCACTAATCTTGAGAGAAATGCAAATTAAAAGCAAAATGATATATCACCTCACGTCAGAATGCCTATCGTCATTACTAAATCAAAGAAAAAACAATGTTGGCGAGGATTTGGAGGAAAGGGAGCCCTTAGACACACAGAGGAAGACATACCGTACACTCTCAATTATAAGTGGAATCTGAAGAACAAAGCGCATCCAAACAGAAGCAAACTGAGAGGTTCAGAGGTCAAACTGATCATTGTCAGATGAAAGGATTGGGGCCCTCGCTGATGCAATTAAGAAGTACCAATTGACAGGTCCACAATAGTCATAAGGGACGTAGTCAATCACGTTGTACTATGTATCATGTCAGGTGCGTAGTAGACTCATTGGGGATCATATCATAAATTCCATGAAGGTCTAAACACTGCCTGTCCTCTTGAAACTCATATGAAATAATACTGTTGAGTATCAACTGCTATTGAACGGAAAAAGGATGGAAGTCGATCATTCTAAAATAGTCATGGAAGGGAAATGGCAGCATAGGGCATTTGGACGGGCTTTCGTCTGAAATTTACCCTCATTCTCTGGCACAACAGGATAAAGAGTGCTGTAACAGCTTTTCAGAATACTTACACAGTTATTATTATTAATTTTTTTATCCTGATCATTCGCTTTGATAATTTGTTCTGGTATTCTTTTTCTGAAACTAAAACAAATGTTTCAGCTTTTGAAGCCGCGTTATTCACGACATCTCTTACTCCTTTTTTAATCTAATGACACAGCACTTCCATTGTATCAAATCATGTATGGTTTACTGTTTTTAGTCATTATTCACATAGCGCAACCTTCCTCAGGGTACTTAACCCAAACACTAGAAAACACTTGATTTGCCACAGAAGCCTGCCTACTTGTTCTTGGAAGTGACATGCACAGGAAATTCCAGTGACCCCCAGAAAGAAAAGTCCCTGTGTAAAACTGGGATGTTTTCTATTTCACAGATGTTTTTACCATGATTTGGGATTCTACTGTCAACATTTCTTTAATATTTGTTACGTCTATAGAGCGATTCATTACAAAATGACACAAACAAGTTGATGTTGTTCAGGGCTAAAATATTTCACCGTATATAGACTAAGCTGGAATTTGACTCTTTTGGGAAAGGATAATTTCTAGAATTCGATTTTAACATATAATTTCTATTTATGTGCAACAGAAATACACACACACGTCAAGATAGAGCTCAGCTTCGGCCCCGGTCTCTAAGTCTTGCACGTGATAGGGTTCTTTGCATTGTCCTGTGACTTTCGCCACATGTACGCGAAAGCAATTCTCAAGTTAGAGTTGGCCCTTTTATCATAAAAAGTGATTGTCACTTTGCCATCTTCATCCCTTTCCCTTTGTCATTGGTCTTTTAAACTCTTCTACTTTCGGGCACCTTTAAAATGTGAGTTAATATTTTGCTTTCTTCTCTGTTCCCATTTGTTAGTTTGTAGTTGTTGTTTTAGATTGCACATAGAAATGAAATCATAATGTGTCCATTTTACTCATTCTGACTTATTTCACTTAGAATACTGCTATCTCATTTCCTCCATGTTGTAACAACTGGCAATGTTTTAGATTTTCCAATGTCTGGGTAATAGCTCATTGTATATATGGACCGCAACATATTTTAAGTTTTCATTTTATTTGTTTCAAGTATGCAGGAAATTTATATAGTTTATAAAGTGATCCCACTAACTGCTCTTTCTCTCCTCTGGCTCTCTACCTATTAGCTCTCCACAGTCATGCTAACTGCATTCCTTCCACTGTGCTCCCCATCCCCATGACCATCTATCCACTATTCATTGCCACTTCTTCAGCCCTTCACTCCTTCCTCTCAGCCTCCCAAGACCCCATCCTTTGGCTGTCGTCAGTTTACCCTCAGATCTTGTGAATCTGTTTTGGATTTTTTGCTCCTTTGGTGCCTTAGATTCCACATATAAGTGAAATCACATGGTAGTTATCATTCTCCGTCTGACTGACTTCACTCTGCACAAAACCAACCACTAGGTGTGCCCATGTCATTGTGAGTTACCGGTAGGATTGCACTTTGGGAATGGCTGAGTCATATTGCATCGCATATCGGAAACCTCACTTCTTTATGGAATTGTCTCTTGACGGTTGCTTCCCTATCTTGGATATGGTAAATTGTCCTACCATGAATACAGGGATCACAACAATTCCCCCCCCTTCTTATTGTGGAATAACTTAGGTTGCTTCCATAGCTTGGCTATTGTTAATGGTTTGACATTACGATTGTAAATGCACATGTGGTTTTGAATAAGCATTTGGGTTTCTGTAGATACTTAGAAGTGGAATTACTGGGTAACTCTTTGTCTCTGCATGTTCTGTTTGATTTTGTTCGAGAAGAGTATTGCTAGCACGACACGTTTTGAACATTTGTTTGCATAAAATATCGTTTTCCATGTCTTTATTTTTTAGTATTAGTCCGTGTGTGTGTGTATATGTGTGTGTGTGTGTGTGTGTGTGTGTGTGTGTGTGTGTGTGTGTGTAGGCATGTGTGAGTGTGGCTTCCATCTGCAAGAGAGTCTCTTGTAGGCAGCGTATGGATGGCAAGTCTTGTTTTTTTCATTCTCTTGCCACCTTATGTCTTTTGATTGGAACATTTCATCTATTTACATTTTAAAGCCATTATCGCTAGGTGTAGAACAGTTATTGCCATTTTTTTCTTCATATCTTTCATTTGTTGTTCTGCTTCTTAAAGATGTTCTTATAACATTTCTGGTACTACTGGCTTGACAGTGCTAAATAGCTCTGCTTTTTCTTGCCTGGAAAGCTCTCTATTGTGGCTTTGATTCTAAATGATGGCCTCGCTACATAGTACAATCCAGGCTGTAGCTCATTTATTTGATGACTCTGAAACCTAAACTAATAGATAAAATGCACCCGTACCTCGTTCTAATCCTAACTCAATTCATCAAACTAACCAGATTTAAAACCAAAAACCGAAACTACTTCCTTAAACTAAACCTACTCCTGACATTAATTAGAAACTCAAACCTAATTCTAAATCTAAATCTAAAATGAACTGTAATCATAGACTGACTATTATGATAATCCAAACCATACAGCATTAACTTAACACAAAACATAATCGCAATGGTAACCCAAAGCGATACCTAAGATACCTAAGCATTTCCTTGACGATTACCCTCACACTAATTCTAACTCTAATTTCCGATGAACAGCTAATTTGCAATCCAAATCTAACCCTAACCCTGATTAGAAACCCAATCCTAAACCTAATTCTAGCCTGATTTAAACCCATGTTTTAACATCAAAGCTATCTGAAAACCGAAACCGAAATCTAAACCTGCCTCTAAACTCTACCGTAACCTGAACACTAACTTGAATCCACACCATTGACCTGGATGTATCCTTAGCTATCCCAAAAGCCTGAATCTCATCCTAATTTAATTTCATATCCTAACCTCAGAGCTACTCGAAACTTAACCCTGGCAATCACTCTACCAGATATGAATAAAATACACATATGCATATCTCAAAAAATGACCAAAACCAGCAGCGTCAAGCTAAAGCCAACCCTAACTTGGACCTTATCTTAACATTAAACCTCACTCTAAATTAAAGTAACCCTTAAAGTCAATGCCCACTCAAGCCATAACTCGATCCTTAATCATATCATAGATTGAAGGGCTATTCTAAGCCTTTCTAAATGTAACATAAACTCTAACCATAACTCGACATTGAAATACAAACCTAATCCCAATTCAAAAACTAACCCTAACCCCAAACCTAAACTAAGCCCTTATGCTACCCCTATTACTGACCTTTAATCATGACTTAAACTAAACCCATAATCTTGAAGTTCATTCTAAGCTTAATTATACCCTTAATCCTAATAATAAACACCAATGTAACTCTAATCATAATTGTAACACATATCCTACCAGCAAACACCAACCTTACCTCTTGAAGGTACAATCACTGTAACATTCACTCGAAGTTTAAGGCAAACCTTGAAGGCAAAGGAACCTGTCACCCTATAGCTGAGTTGAAGTCTCAGCCTAATTGTGAACTCATTCCTAATTTTATTGGTATAGCTTTTCTGAGCATCTGAGCTGGGAGCTCCAGGGGCCACCACATATGGTTGTGTGTGCTATCCTGTCATTGCTGAGTCTTGCTTGCTATTTGCAAATCAATGGGAGGGACTGAGCCTCAGGCTCACTGATTGTGAGAATTGGCCGTGACCATGGAAGAGGAGCTGCTGTGCAAGGGCTGAACTTGTGGAGGGTTTGCTTTAGTAGGACTCGGCTGGCTTCCATGTCTGCCCTTAGGATGTACCATTTGTGGAGGTGGTGGGGTGTTGCTCTGCTGTGGTCTGAACCAGGTCGTTAGGTGTGTTGGTTCTGGAGCCTGTTGGGAGAGGCTTGGTTGCAGTCTAAGTTCAGCAAGAGAGAGGATGGGAAAGCCAACAACGCCTAATCACAATGGCAAGGAAAAAAGAAACCCAAACACTATCATACGAATGGACCTAAATTCCCCACTATCAGATATGGACAAATTATACAAGCAGAAAATCAACATGAATATAGAATCTTTCAATGACAGATGACTCCAACCGGACATAAGTGTCCGCAGCCTTCTATCCCCAAAAAGCTGCTTTCACATTATTCTCTAGTGCACATGGAA
>NW_006430751.1:0-630 GCF_000325575.1 Pteropus alecto | reverse complement strand
TATTGTTTCTAGTAGTATTCTTGTGGAGACTTTAGGGTTTTCAACATAGAGAATCATGTCATCTGCAAATAGTGACAGTTTGACTTCTTCATTTCCTATTTGGATGCCTTTTATACCTTTCTCTTGCCTGATCGCACTCCTTAAGACCTCCACTGTTATACTGAATAACAATGATGATACTGGACAGCCTTATCTTGTTCCTGACCTTAGAGGGAAGGTTTTTAGTTTTTCACCATTAAGTATAATGTTGGCTGAGGGTTTGTCATATATGGCCTTTATTATGCTAAGGTACTTTCCTTCTATTCCGATTTGGTTAAGTGTTTTGATCATAAATGGATGCTGTATGTTGTCGAAGGTTTTTTCTGCATCTATTGATATAATCATATGATTTTTATTTTTTAATTTGTTTATATGGTGTATCACATTAATCAATTTGTGTATATTGAACCATCCCTATGCCCCTGGGATGAAGCCCACTTGATTGTGGTGTATAACCTTTTTAATATGTTGGTGTATTCGGTTCACTAGTATCTTATTTAGGATTTTCGCAACTGTGCTAATGAGAGATATTCATCTGTAATTTTCTTTTTTTGTCTGTTATCTTTACTAGATTTTGGTATCAGGGTAATA
>NW_006430750.1:0-647 GCF_000325575.1 Pteropus alecto | reverse complement strand
TTTCAACCGTCTTATATTTGTTGAGGCTATCTCTGAGTCCTAGTATGTGGTTAATCTTCGAGAATGTTCCATGTGCACTAGAGAATGTATACTCAGCTCTTTTGGGATGGAAGGCTCTGTAAATGTCAATTATGTCCAGATGTTCTAATGTGTCATTTAAGGATGTTATTTCCTCATTGATTTTCTGTTCGGATGATCTGTCCATATCCGACAGTGTGGTATTTAGTTCCCTTACTATTATAGTGTTTTGATCTGTTTCTCTCTTTAGTTCTGTTAGTAATTGCTTTACATATTTTGGGGCTCCCTGATTGGGATCATAGATATTAATAAGTGT
This sequence comes from Pteropus alecto, assembly GCF_000325575.1. Taxonomy (NCBI): domain Eukaryota; kingdom Metazoa; phylum Chordata; class Mammalia; order Chiroptera; family Pteropodidae; genus Pteropus; species Pteropus alecto. Next base: position 313 of record NW_006430750.1, on the reverse strand, counting down.
TATGTCTTCTTGGTGTATGATTTCCTTTATCATAATGAAGTGTTCCTCAGTATCCCTCCTTACCTTTTTTATTTTGAAGTCTATTTTATTTGTTATTAGTACTGCTACTTTTGCTTTTGTCTGAATGCCATTTGGTTGAAATATCATTTTCTATTCTTTCATTTTGAGTCTATGTTTGTCTTTGGAACTGAGATGTGTCTCCTGGAGGCAGCATATGGTTGGGTTTTCTTTTCTGATCTTATCTCCAACTCTGTGCCTTTTTATTGGTGAGTTCATTTCATTTACACTTAGGGTGATTATTGAAATATGAGGT
>NW_006430749.1:0-924 GCF_000325575.1 Pteropus alecto | reverse complement strand
ACCACAAAAAAAGCAAACAGACTCAAAATAGCCCTGACCGACAAATCCAGTAAACATTAAATACTAGCCAACAAAATTTTCATTGAATAGACTGGCACTCACCAGAGCAAACGTTGTAACCGACTATAGCCTACAACGAACCCTGACCAGATAACCCTGAAACTCCAACCGTAAATCTCTAACATCTGACTATTGCTCTTGAGTTCAACCTATAATCCTCAATGCTCACCCTTCATCCTATCCTAGCACCTCAAATCTCAACCAGAAACAACTGCTATAAATCCCTGAGCCTAGACTCACCCGAACCTCAAAACAAAAAACATTAACACTTGACCTAAACTCGATTGTAAGCCTAACCCTAATTATTAAGCTATTTGTAACATTGAACACCACTAGAAACCTTAAAAGTAACAGTAATCGGAAGCAGAACAATAACCCTAACACTGTCCACAAACATATCCAATATTAAAACCTAACATCTACCGTGAACCTTAAAACTACCGTTCAACTTGACTCAGACCCTCACATAAACCATGTCTTAACTTGTAAATGTAACTACCATATTGCACAAAGCACAAAACAAAGTATTCATAATCAATGAAGCGATAAGGATCAACATCTATTACTAAAACGGGAACTGAAATCACATAGCCCACTCTCTCACCTCAGCTATCCGTCCCCAACACTGACCCCGAATCTCCATCCTTCTCACCTACAAACCTCTGATACACACTCACCCTAAACCGAAGGGGATGCCTAAAATTGACACTTACCCTGGTGCACGACCGAACCCTATCCCTAACTATCGCTTTCAACGTGAAGGCTAGACCTAAGCTCCATTATAAGCAGAATGCTAAACATCTCCTTAAACGATCCTTTCTATTGCAATAAAAAAAAGTTCTACCTTACCCTGACTGTGCAGTC
>NW_006430748.1:0-706 GCF_000325575.1 Pteropus alecto | reverse complement strand
TGAAGCCCAAAGTCAGCAGAAGGAAAGAAATAATCGACATTGGAGCAGAAATAAATGAAATTGAAAACAAAATATAACAATAGAAAACAATGAATGCGACTAAGAGCTGGTTCTCTGAGAAGGTTAATAAAATCGACAAACCCCTGGCTAGACTCACTAAAGAAAAAAGAGAAGGACATAAACAAACAAAATCAGGGATGAAAGAGGGGAAATTATGACAGACACCACAGAAATACAAAGGATCATGCAGGAATACTATGAAAAAGTATACAACACCAGATTTAATAACCGAGAAGAACTAGACCAGTACTTAGAAAATACAATCTTCCTAGACTGAATCGAGAACTAGAAAATCTAAATAGATTGATCAGTAGTATGGAAATTGAAACAATCATCTAAACCCACCACAAAGTAAAAGTCCAGGACCAGATGGCTTCATCTGGTATGGAAAGTTGGTGACTCCACCAACTATTCAAAGAAGATTTAATACTCATTCTCCTCCAACTCTTCCAAAAATCAGTGAGAAGGCAATACTTCCCAATTCATTTTATGAGGTCAGTATTACTCTAATACCAAAACCTAGTAAAGATAACACAAAAAAGGAAAACTACAGACCAATATCTCTAAATAAGAAATCCTAAATAAGATGCTAGCGAACCGAAAACGGCAAAATATTACAAAGATTATACACCACGATCAAGTGGGC
>NW_006430747.1:0-795 GCF_000325575.1 Pteropus alecto | reverse complement strand
ACTGTTTTCCATAGTGGCTGTACTAATTCGCAGTCTCATCAAGAGTGTATGAGGGTTCCTTTTTCTCCGCATCCTCTCCAGCATTTATTACTTGTCCTGTTGATTATAGCTATTCTAACAGGTGTGAGATGGTATCTCATTGTGGTTTTGATTTGCATTTCCCTAATAGCTAGTGATGTTGAGCATCTTTTCAAATATTTGTTGGCCATTTGTATGTCCTCTAGGGAGATGTGTCTGTTCAGGTCCTTTGTCCAATTTTTGATTGAATTGTCTGTTTTTTTGTTGTTATTGATTCACATGAGTTTTTTATATATTAGGCAGGCATTGCTTTCAAATACATTTTCCCATTTGGATGGTTGTCTCTTTACCCTGTTGATGGTTTCTTTTGTTGAGCAGAAGCTTTTTAGTTTGACGTAGTCCTATTCATTTAACTTTTACTTCCCTCTTTTGAGGTCAAATTTATAACATCTTCTTTAAGGCCAAGGTCCTTGAGTTTCATTCCTATGTTTTTTTCTATGCATTTTATTGTTTCATGTCTTATATTCAGGTCCTTAATCCATTTTGAGTTAATTTTGGTGTGTGGTGATAGACAACAGTCTAGTTTCATTCTTTTGCAGGCGGCTTTCCAGTTTTCTCAGCATTACTTATTGAAGAGGGATTCCTTTCTCCACAGTATGTTTTTGGCTTTTTTGTCAAAAATTATCTGTCCATATAAAAATATTCTGCACTCTCGATTCTGTTCCACTAGTCTGCGTGTCTGTTTTTCTGCAATACCATGCCATTTTGATTATTGTC
>NW_006430746.1:0-333 GCF_000325575.1 Pteropus alecto | reverse complement strand
TCTTCTTGTGGCTGAGTAATATTTCATTGTATATAGGTGCCACAGATTCCTTAGTCAATCATTTATCGTTGCTTCCATGTCCTGGCCACTGGGAATAATACCACTATCAACATTGGTGTGCAAATATCTTTTTGGATATGGGTTTTCAAGTCTTTGGGGTAAACACTCAGTAGAGGGATTATTTGATCATATGGTAGATTAATTCTTAGTTTTTTTTGTTGTTGTTGTTTTTTTGAGGAACCTCCATACTGTTTTCCATAGTGGTTGTACCAATTTGCAGTCCTATCAGCAGGGTACAAGGGGTCCTTTTTCTCTGCATCCTCTCCAGCATTT
>NW_006430745.1:0-758 GCF_000325575.1 Pteropus alecto | reverse complement strand
CTATATAGTTCGTAAAATGATCCCCATTGCTCCTTCCCTCCCTTGACCCTCCACCTAGACAACATATTCATGCTAACTGAATTCCCTATGCTGTGCTCCCATCCTCATGACTATCCATCAGCTACCAATTTGTACTTCTTAACCCTTCACCCCATTCTGTCTGTCCCCCAAATCCTCCTCCCCTCTGTCTGTCACCAAACTGTCCACTGTATTTGTGAGTCTGTTTTTGATTAGTTTGTTCTTTTTATTTCTTAGATTCTGCATATAAGTGAAATCATATTGTATTTATCTTTCTCTGTCTGACTTAAATACCTTCTAGGTCCATCAAGCAATATCTTATTCCATCCTCTTCTAGTCTGTGTGTCTCTTTTAATCTGAAGTGAGTCTCTTGTAGGCAGCATATGTAGGGGTCTTGTTTTCTTATCCTTTCAGCTTCCCTATCTTCAGGTTGGAGCACTTAATTTTCCATTTGAGGTACTTATTGATAGAAATTGAGTTGTCACTATTCTTTATTCCTGTTTTTGATACATGGTTTTTCTTCTTAAAGAAGTCCCTCTAATATTTCATGTAATACTGACTTAGTGGTGATAAATTCCTTTAGATTATTTTTGTCTGGGAAGCTCTTTATCTGTCCTTCAACTCTAAATGATAGCTTTGCTGGATAAAGTATTTTTGGTTGTAGATCCTGGGTCTTCATCCTGTCAAATACTTTTTGACAAGCCCTTTTGTCCTGCATAGTTTCATTTGAGAAATCAGCT
>NW_006430744.1:0-538 GCF_000325575.1 Pteropus alecto | reverse complement strand
GCTCCTGGAAAGAACAAAGAAGCTGCCACTGTTTTTCTTCCTGCTCGCGCATTCTGTGCAGGTGACAGAGCATGGATAGCAGGACTGTTTCCCGCCCTCTTCTCGGTACTGAAAACACCAGCTCTACGTCAAAACAGACCAAGAGCTATGTCACACTGGCAGTGAGCATCACTCATGCCCTAAAGAGGCGACAAAGAATGTACTGAACACAAAAAATGTATTCCCCCAATTAAAGGCGAGAGCTGCAATTCCTCTCTGTACATTCTTAGCGTTCCCTCGTACTTTAGAGACTGTGCCAAAAGAGCAGCACATCTTTGCACTTCTGGATGACAGAAATCGAGGATTGCGAGACTCCTATCCCTGGCCTGCTCTGCATGCTTGCTCTAGAGTTTATAGTATTTCTTTGTCTTCTCACTGGCAACATGGGAACCGATGTTTCGAAAAACCAAGCTACGCTGTTCATCTCTGCCGTCTAATGTCTTTTCGGCATATACGTTCTCCCCAAAGAACTGAGGCCTGAACCCGCTTCACACGAATT
>NW_006430743.1:0-523 GCF_000325575.1 Pteropus alecto | reverse complement strand
ATCTAGAGGAACAAGCCATACAACTAGGAAGAAATACAAGAAATCACCCTGCGACCACAGAAGGTAGGACTGGGTGAGGACGTGGGGCTACCCGATCTCGACCGGCTGAGCCAGACAGAGGCAGCGGCAGCGGCAGAAGCATCTTAAAGAGGCCGGGTGCACGAGCGGATTTTCACGGTGACGGACCTGCTCGCTCTGAGCACCAGTGCCGATTTGGCTGCACGCAGGGGTCACCAGGGACTTACAGGGAGACATTGTTGGAGTGAGGGTTGAGGCAAGACTCACTCTGTACAGAAGTACCGGTGGTATCCACTGTTCCCTGTTGAACCCTGCCCTCTATCTGTGTGCCCATGAGGTCATCAAACTGGAAAACAGAGGTCGTTCTGCCCAGAGGATTCCCTGAAAACCCGCCTCCCCCAACTCGCATCCCCACTTAAGCCACATTCAGGTATATCCTCCGCAAGTCAGGTGCTTCTTGCTGAACAGCTCCTAGACTCACACTGGAGGTAGCTGGCCTCAGTTT
>NW_006430742.1:0-1210 GCF_000325575.1 Pteropus alecto | reverse complement strand
GGGAAAACTGGAGAGCCACCTGCAAAAGAATGAAAAGACTACTAGACTGTTGTCTATCACCACACACCAAAATTAACTCAAAATGGATGAAGAACCTGAATATAAGACCTGAAACAATAAAATGCATAGAAGAAAACATAGCAACTAAACTCAAGGACCTTGGACTTAAAGAGGATTTTATGAATTTCACCTCATAGGCAAGGGAAGTAAAAGCTAAACTAAATGAATAGGACTACATCAAACTAAAAAGCTTCTGCACAACAAAATAAACGGTCAACGAGATAAAGAGACAGCCATCTGAATGGGAAAATATATTTGCAAGCAACGCCTTTGATAATGGCCTAATATCCAAAATATACAAAGAACCTATACGACTCAATAACAACAACAACAAAAACCAAACCATCCAATCAGAAAATGGGCAGAAGACTTGAACAGACACTTCTCCCTAGAGGACATAAAAATGGCCAACGGATATTTGTAAGGATGCTGAACATCGCTAGCTTTTAGGAAAATGCAAATCAAAACCACAAGGAGATACCATCTTACACCTGTTAGAATAGCTATAATCAACAGGACAAATAATAACAGATGCAGGTGAGGATGTGGAAAAATAGGAACCCTCATACACTGTTGGTGTGACTGCAAATTGGTATAGTCGCTATAGAAAACAATATGGAGTTTCCTCAAAAAACTAAGAATTGATCTACCATGTGATCCAGCAATCCCTTTACTGAGTATTTACCCAAAGACTTGAAAACTCATATCCAGAATGATATTTGCACACCGATGTTCATAACAGCATTATTCACAGTGGCCAGGACATGAAAGCAACCAAAGTGTCCTATGATAGATGATTGGCTAAAGAAGCAGTGGCACATATATACAATAGACTATTACTCAGCCAGAAGAGATGAAATACTGTCATTTGCAGCAACATAGATGGACCTTGAAATAATCATACTAAGCGAAAGAAGCCAGACATAAAATGTTGAAAATTACATCATATCTCTTATATGTGGGATATAAACCTAAAAGCAACAAATGAACAAGACAAACAAACAGAGACTCATGGACATGGACAAAGGACTAGTGGTTACCAGAGGGTAGGGGGTAGGGAAGGAGGAGGGTGGTAAATGGGGTAAAAGTGGTCAAAGATAGGGGGGTGAGAGGATGATGAAGTGGGTAAAAGGGATCAAATATATGGTAG
>NW_006430741.1:0-1195 GCF_000325575.1 Pteropus alecto | reverse complement strand
TCTTAAACGTTTGCTAAAGAGCCACGTTTTGCAGACAAGAGATTGAGAGACAGAGAAGGCGAGGGACAAGGGACTCGCAGCCAGTCACGCAGCAGACGGACGATGCAGTCGACTCCTGACTCAGGTCTGTGTGGAAGTCAAGCACCTCCTGCTCCAGCCCTCACCGCCCGTCACCCAGCTCATGGGGACGATCGAGCCTTGAAGCCCCAGCCGGATCCCCACGCTCCAGGGCTGTCTCCGCCTCTGCTAACCTGGCTGGGGGGTGTTTAAGAGTCAAAGGGCTTGGTGGCCTATCGGATTCCAAGAAATAAAGAGAAGGGGACACTGAGCTGCAGAGAGAACCGAGGGACAGAGCTAGGGGTGAAGGACACCGAGAGGGACGGAGCTGGGGGAAACGGAGATGGACTGAGTTCAAGAGAGACCGAGAGGAAGAGCAACGAGAACACCAGGAGGAGGACGGCGGCGGAACAGAGACAGCGTGGGATGCAGACGCAGAGAGAGGAACCGCGTGGGTGTGACGGGGATGGAGGGACGGAGGAGGGGCTGGAGAGAGACCGGGAACGTGGCAGACGCGGGGCAGACGCGGGGCCGGCGACGCGCCATCACGTCCAGGGGCGTAGGGGTGACGGGGCGAGGGGCCAGGGACACGTTTTCACACGTTTCTGCATTAAGCCGCAATGGGCCAGTGAAGAAGAAAAAAATTAGGGAAGAGACGGCTGCCATGTGGTGGGGGGAGAAGGGACCAGGACAGACGGGTTTTTCCTGGCCTTCGTGGCTCTGTCTAATGCCCGGGGAGCAGAAACGCAGGCTCGGAGCCCGCGCGACGCGTCCCCTCCCATCAGCCGCCACTCGGCCAGGCTGCTGCGCCTACAAGTCGTTGCCTCTGAGCCTTATTTATTGCTGGGGCCATGAAGAGTCCTCGCCCGGAAGTTCGGTCGGAGCTTCCATCTAATTCGTGAACTTGGCCTCCAGCCGCTGCAGCTGAGCAGGAGGGACGGTGAGAGGGCAGGCCTTGGTCTGTACCTCGGCGGCTTTTAACACACGGAGAGCGGCGTTATTTTGGAAAATGGCAGGGAGATCCCACCCTGCTACGTAGGGATTTATGTCTTGGCCTCATTCCTTCCTATTAAAGAAACAGTTTTTAAAACTCATACAAATTTCCCAGTTCAACACTGGCTGTCTTAACCAGAGCTAA
>NW_006430740.1:0-803 GCF_000325575.1 Pteropus alecto | reverse complement strand
TTCAAAATATGCAAAGAACTCATATGACTCAATAAGAACAAAAAAAAAGCAAATGATCCAATCAAAAAATTAGCATAAGACCTGAACAGATGCTTCTCCCTAGAGTATATACATATGACCAAGATATATTTGAAAAGATGCTCAACATCACTAGATATCAGGGAAACGCAAATCAAAACCACAATGAGATATCATCTCACACCTCTTAGAATAGCTGTAATCAACAGGACATGTAATAACAAATGTTGAAGAGGATGCAGAGAAAAAGGAACCCTCATACACTGCTGGTGGACTGCATATTGGTACAACCACTATGGAAAACAGTACAGAGGATCCTTAAAAAGTAAACATTGATCTACCATTTGATCCAGCAGTCCTTCTACTAGGTATTTACCCCAAAGATTTGAAAACCCATATTTGAAAAGATATTTGCACACCAGTTTGTTGCAGCATTATTCACAGTGACAAGGACATGGAAGCAACTGAAGTGTCCCTGTGATAGATGATTGGATAAAGAAGCTGTGGTACATATATACAATGGAATATTACTCAGCCATAAATAGAGATGAAATACTGCCATTTGCAACAACATGGATGGATCTCGAGATAATCATGCTAAGCGAAATAAGCCAGACAGAAAAAGTTGAAAATCACATGATATTACTTATATGTGGGATATAAACCTAAAAGCAACAAATGAACAGGACAAACAAACAGAGATTCAGGGACATGGACTATAGCCTAGTGGCTAATAGAAGTGGGGGAGGAAGGAGAGGTAGACAGGGTAAAGGGGGTCACATATA
>NW_006430739.1:874945-889009 GCF_000325575.1 Pteropus alecto | reverse complement strand
GGATGGAGGGCACCTGTGGGGAAGACCAGTGTAATTTTTTGCTCCTTCAAGGCTGGGGTCGGTGTTCTAGATCTCTATGGGAAGGATGGGCTGCCACCACAGGATGAGACGTTTCAGAGATACCTGGGGAGTCCAGATGCTTCTGCTCCATGGGAAAGGGATGCTGGTTTTCCCACGTGGGCATCTGATGTTGGCATGACAGACTTGCCTTGGTTGAAGATTCAACTGTCTTTGATGTTCAGCCACTCCTGTGGAATCCTGGGTTTGAACTTTGTCCACTGCCTGAGATGGGGCCACTTTGTAGGCTATTGAGGAGACTGGGGCTTCCCCTTAGTTTTCACTTTGTCAGTTACCCTAAGCTTTGCAACCCCACGTGGGCCATCAAAGCCTGGAAGTCACCTCTATCCATTCCCATAGGTCTCACATGCCTGGATCTTCTCGCCTGCCAAGAAATTTCTCTCCACCTGCTGGCTCAGCGAAAATTTCTAACGTGAGTCTTCTAGCAGCTGAGCTGTCGCCTTGTGTCCGGGGCTGTCTGCACACCAGTTACCGCCAGGATGGGATCCTCATTTCCAACGGGTAGGTGAGGATCAATCTGGTACCAAGACCCCATCTTACCACCTGCTTTTTGGACCACTCCAGAACCAACCGTCTCAGGTTGGGGCCTTCAGGAAGCTGATGCTTAGAAGGAGTTAGGGTGCCAAAGGCCGATTGGTGGCTACTACTCACTAAGGGAGCAGGGAGTAGTCAGGGTTGGACAGGATGTCCCTTCAGCCTGTGACATGGACCTGACAGTCTCTATCAGCCCCTCAGGGAGCAGCAGAGCCAGGATTGTCATCACAGGTCATCAGAGGCCCACACTGGGTCCGATGTCAGGCCCTTGCAGTGCCTGAGGCTTTGCAGTCCATACTGATGGGATGGGAGAAGCAGCATCTGAGTTTGGTGCCCCAGGAATGGGTGTGTGCTAAGCAGAACACATAGGCACCAGCCACCTTTGTACCTGCAGACCTCACTCCACTCTGCAGCCAGTTGGGCTAGGAAGGGGTATGCTTCCGGGGCATTTGCTAACCGTGCATCTGTTTACATCTGTGTAAACATGGCTGAATGGGAGAGGGCAGATCTGGGTACAAAACATCGTAACGCAAAACAGATTTAAGTCAGCAGACACTCACTCTGTAAGAGGCTCCATGGCAGTGCAGGTACATATGTGCGCACTTCTCTCTGTCACTCAGTGCCGAGAAGGGTACCTTCTAGGGCAATCTGTCAACTGCGGAATGTGAAAGGAGGCAGAATGAGATTAGGTGAATGTGAAGAGGAAGGATCCACTGGCTCAGGGCAGAAGGATGCAGAGAAAAGGGTCGTTTGAACTGGGTCTTGAAGGTAATAGGTGTCTCAGGTAGGAATTGGGGGACAGGCCCCCTGAAAAGGCCAGATACCTGAGGGAAATGAGAAGATTCTTGGCCAGAGTGATGAACTTGTAGACTGAGGTCATGGGAAATGCAGCTGGGAACTAGACCAGGTTCACCTCATAGATGCCACCCTTAGGTGTCTGGGCATGTCCTGGGTGCAGCTGGTCAATGCCCTCACTTGCAGTTTTAATGATGAACTTTTGTTCTGTCCCTGAAAAGAATTCATTGATTCACTCGTTTGGTCATTTAGTCATTTGACAAACCTTTGCATGCCTCTGGTAGGCCAGGCAGCACGTAGAGACTGGGCACACATGGTAATAAATTGCAGCCCTGTGTGGCCCAGGAGCAGTCTTCCACAGATGAGCCGTGATTCCTGCAGCATGCTCCTGTCCTTGCTGATCTGAACATAGGGGCCATCTCCTTTTGAGACTGCCTTATTCTCCTGGTTTGAGATGAGGTTTCCAACTGTTCTTGACTTTAGAAGGAAGTTTGGAGAGATGACATTAGGTCTTTATGTTATGAGGATTATTGTGGGGGATGGGGTGAGGGTGTTGGGGCCAGGCCCTCCTGGACCCTACCAGAAGGTTGATTTACCCAATGTGGCACCTTGAGTTGCCCAGGCTGAGCAGTGTGGCCCAGAGAAGATGTGGTGTGGGTTTGCCTAGGCTGCGTCTCAGGTGGCCTGAGCTTTAAGTGTCTAGGCTGAGACACTGAGGAGTATAGCAGCGTGTACCCCTTGCTCACTACCTCTGGACGTGCTGCCTTTGGAGGAAGAGGGTATGTGGTGAAGTCAGGATGATGAGTCATGTCTCCTTGGCATGTTGTATCACCCAGTACAGTGTTCGTAAAAATGGTACTTGGAGAAAGCTTTAGGAAAGGGGCCTGCTGTGTGTATGAAATGACACTAGAGTTTGACAAGAGTAATGTAGGGCTAGCTCATTGTGCCATCTGCTGGCCGACTCATCTAACTTCACTTTGAATTGAAGGTGGTAGGTCATCAGAGATTTTATCAGTGAGTAGCTTCCATAGCAGAAAGCTCCATGCAGTGCTTGGGGGGCTGGGGAGGAGCGGTGAGTAAAAACAAGGTGCTAAGAAACCCTGCTTGCTTGTTCCTTGTGAAGGGCCTATACTAGTAGGCTAGACATTGGCATGGAAGCCCATTGTTTGAATCCATGGATCTGTGAGCATGGAAGTGCTCCCTTTTCTGAGTGGGCATGTGTTTGTGCAGCTTATAGGCTGGACCAGCACCCAGGGCACACAGGGCTGGGGTGATGCATGGCTGTGAAGTGGTGCGCTGACAGTCCTGTAAAGCTTTGCAGTTCACAACATACTTGCCCTTGGGTCCTTGTGTCCCGGCTCAGGAAGGATGCCTGTCCAGGTCCCTTTCCTCATCCTAGTACCACACTAGATTTTCCCTGGGCTCCTGGGACTGCATTATCATTCTCTTCACTTTAAAGACGAGGCAGCTGAGATTCAGAGAGGGGAGGTGGTTTACTTCAGGATGTACAGTAGATAACTGAGGCAAGATTCAACTAGTCCTCCTGACTCTGGTTATCTGCTCCCTCTACCCACAGAGGGTAGGGGGTAGACTATGGTACCTGGAAGGCCCTTTCAAGCTGTGGAAGCATTTGATGCTCTGACTGTACCGTTTGGGACTTAAGCCTTAGCTGTCTCTTTGGTTCCTGGATTGCTTAATTCAGTTCTATGCCTGCCAAGCACAGGTTCTCTCTGCCTGTGATTCAAAAAGCCTGACTCCTCTGAACCACTTCCTCCTTCTGTCCACTCAGTGTCTACCTAAACCTCATGTTCGATTTCTCACCCTCAGGTGTAGAAGAAAGACAGCTCTTAGTTTGGGTCCTTGTGTTGTGTTTCAGCTCAGGCTGTCGCTCTATTCCTAGGTCACATGGTGGTCACTCATTCCCACGTATTTCTGCATACTGGTTATCCGGAATTCGTTCTCATTTCCTTATTTCTTTGCTTCTCATTGTGTACTCTCCTTTTTTCTGCTTTGCTATCTGGGTCCCAAGCCTTTTCTGTGTTTGGTTTCTCTTCTGTAACTCTCTGGAGTAGACACACATGTATAGTGAAGTTATGAAATTTATGACTAAGCTTTAGGGTCACTGGCTTGTACAGGCCTTGAAGAGGCCCGAGCATTATCGTTTATGCTACTTATATGGTTTGTAAAATCTACGAGAGTTTTTTTTTTTTTTTTAGCCGCAGTGGGTTCAGGGTACCTCTCTTTTCATTTTAATGTGTCCATCACTTTTTCTCTTGTGTTGGGTGGCAGTGCAGTGACCATGGGCATATTGAGAATCTGGCCAAGGGGATGTTAAATTGAGATCCATTTAATTTGGATTTAGAGAGAGATTTAAGGGGCTCACACCAATTCTGTAGATGTTTAAGTTATTGCGAGCTGCCCTGTGTTGAAATTGCTTTCAGGAATACCTCTTAATGTGCCAACACACACAGTATCAGATCAAGAGGTATGAGGCCGGAGGGCACAATGTGATGTCGCTGTGCTTTACAGCACTATGTGCCAAAAGCGTGTTGGCAGTCATGGAGAATCGAGGTTCACAATGTAAGGAGCCAAAGTTAGTCTGCAGAAAAGTCTTCCAGTCAGAGATGTAAAATGGACAGACACAAGTCCTCTCCTGTCTGGAATATAGTTAGTGTGCAGTGTACGCAGTTATAAACACAACATAGATTCATGCTAAAATTTGGATGGAGGTTGTGTGAAATGGGATTCTTGAGAATTCCTGTGGTTCTGAGGCATAGGCGTGTAGCAGGACTACACACATTGAGTAGTGTGCAGAAAAGAGTTAATTTAGCAGGCCTGAGACTGCTGTCCATAGAAAGGCCTGCTCATAAGGGTGGCCCTCTGCTGGCATCTGGGCACTTGGCTCTCAGAGAGCCCCCAGTTAACAGAAAACCGATAAGCCTTGCTCACTTGTAAACTGTTTTTAAAAACAATGTGGTTTATGCTGAATCCCTGCTTTCCTTCTGGGAATCTGGAATTTGGGTGCACACGAGCCAGAGGGTGCCTTTGTGACCAGCCCTGCATAACACCGTGGGCATTGAGTCTGGGCTGCCTTGGGCAGAAACATTATACACATGTCACTGCATTTTCATTGCCGAAGGAACAGTCTGCACTTGGGTTCCTCCAGGCTCTGCCTGGGGCTTCTCCCCTCATGATCCACCTGTTTGTCCTTGCTACATCGCCATAATAAATGATAGCTGTGAGTACAATTTGCTGAGTCCTGTGAGTCTCCAAATACAACAGACAAGAAAAGTAGGAATAATATATTACAGAGGTGGGTCAGGTAGTTAATAAAAATCTGCTTTTATGATGGCATTTTTCCTGAATTTTGAGATGTGTCTAACATTTGATTTTTCAGATGTATGCTCTATTGTATTACTTTTCTCATTTTAAATACACACTTTTGTTCCTAATTTTATATTGGTAATTTTGTATTATCCTTAAAGAGGGCTTCAAGTGTTATGACCTTCAGGCTTCACAGAAACTGATTCTGCCTCTCTCATGAATCTAAGACTTTCCACTTATTTCTTGTCGATTTTGTCATTGTCATCCCATATTTCACAGGTGAGGAAATTAAAACTCAAAGATATAAGTTAAGCTTACTTGGCAAAACTTGGACAAGATCCAGGTGTTCCAACTCCCAATTTAATGCTCTTTTACCTCCATTCCATAAAGTTTTAATGAGATTTGTGTGAATCATGGTCATGGTGTACTGGACACACACAAAGGATGGCGTGTAGAAGGCAGAAGTTCTAGTCTCTTCTCTTTCGGTAGATGGGTGATCTTGAATGAGTCCTTTCCATTCTGGGACACATCTTCCCCTTTTGTAAAACAGAAGGGCTGGACTAGATGCTCTTTTGAGGCCTTTCTCTCTCTTGTGTTCCCTGAGTTTGTCATTCTAAAAATGCTGAACTACACAATCACAGTTAAAACCATTCATCTTCTTGTCCTTGGCTCTTCCCCATCTCTAAAAATGGAAATAAGATACCTGCTTCTCCCAGTTGTTGTGAAGCCCCATGCATGATAGAGCAAGTGGTCAGAGGTTGCTTTCATCTTTCTGTCCAATCAGGAACAAATGTTTTCATGTATAATTCTCACCCCTCCCCTTCGGAATCAGAGAATCTTTGGTCAGCAAACCTAAATTTTAAAAAGAAAAGAAAAATATACAAATTTTGTTTTTAAAACTTTTAAAAATGAAAGTATAATTTGCAAACAAAAAATGCACAAATATTAAGTGAACAGAACAATGGATATTCAGGAAGTTAACACACCAGTAACCAGTATTTATATGGAGGACGAGAACATTGCTAGAACTCTCTAGTGATCCCCTCCAACTCACTACTTCTGCCCACAGGTAACCACTAGTTTTGACTTGTGGTATCTTTGATTGCTTCACGTAAATGGAATCTTACATTATGTAATTTTGTTATTGTCTGGATTCTTAATATTGTTCGTGAGATTCATCCATGTTGTTGTGTGAGCAGTATTTCTTTAATTCTTATTGCTATATAGTATTCCATTTTATGATTATACTATGATTAATTTATCCGTTCTACTGTTTGTGGACACTGGCCTGGTTTCCAGCTTTTTGTTATTACACATAAAGCTGCTGTGAGCATTCTCGTGTTGACTTTTTTTAGTAAGTACATGTTTCTGTTGTACATATGTCTAGGGGTGGAATTGATGATTTATAGGGTGTGCATACGTTTAATTTTCGCAGATACTGTCAAATAGCTTCCCATAGTGGTGGTAGCTGTTTACACTGCCACCAGCAGTGTGTGAGTTCCACTTACACTCCATCCTTGGTAGCACATGCTGTCACTTCAGTGGGCACGCAGGGGGATCTTGTTTTGGTTTGTTTACGTAGAGGGAACTTCTGCAGTGTACTCTTTCCTGAATTTGACTGAAGCACAGAGCCATGTACCCATCACCAAATTCAAGATACAGAGGATTCCATCACCCTACAGACTGCCTGGTGCTGCCTCTTTGTATCCCACCCCTCTCCTGTTCCCAAACTCTGGCAGCCACTGGTCTGATCTTTATCCCTACAGTTTTACCTTTACCAGATTGTCAACTAAATGGAGTCACGTGATATGTAGTCTTGCATCTGGCTTCTCTCAGTCAGATGCCTTCGCGATTCATCCATGTAGTTGTGCGTATCTCTCTTTTATTTGTCGGTGGTAGTCCATTATATGGATGCGCCACATTTTATCTAGTCACCAGTTGAGGGACATTTGGTTTGTTTCTAGTTTTTGTCTATTATGAATAAAGTTGTTATAAGTATTCGTATACAGGTTTTTGTGTAAACATAGTTTTTATTTCTATTCAGTAAATAAATACCCAGGAGCAGGATTACTAGTTTACATGGTAAATGAATGTTTACCTTTATGACAACTTGGCAAACTTCTGCATCATGGTTGTACCACTTTGCATTCCTATCAGCAGTGTTTGAGAGTTCCAGTGTGGCAACATCTGTGTCATCTATTTCTGGTGTTTAAAAATTTTAGCTCTTCTGAGTTGTATAGTAGTATCTCATTGTGGTTTTAATTTGCATTTCTCTGGTGATTAATAACGTTGAGCATCTTTCTCCATGCTTATTTGCCATCCATATAACTTCTTTGGTGAATGTTCTGTTCACATCTTTTGCCCATTTCAAAAACTGAGGTGCTTATTTTCTTATTGTTAATTTTTTAAAACTTTGTTTTGAAATAATTATAGATTCAGAGGAAGTTGTCAAGAAATCTACAGGGGGGCTCCATACACCCTCACTCAGCTCTCCCAGTGGGAACATCTTACATAACTACAGTACAGTGTCATGACCAGGAAATTGGCATTGGTACAACCCACAGAGCTTACTTACATTTTGCCAGTTACACATGCAATTATGTGTGTGTCTCTGTGCAATTTTTTTCACCTGTAACTTCCACCACAATCAAAGTATAGAACTGTACCATCACTGTATGATCAACCCACCCCACAGGTACCCTTTTATAGCCTCTCCCACTTCCTACCACACATACCTTAACCTTGGAAACCACTATTTTGTTCTCCATCTCTATAATTTTGTTATTCTAAGACTCTTATATGCATAGAATAATCTTATAATGTCTAACCTTTTGCTCTTGGACTTTTTTTTTCACTCAGCAAAATTACCTAGAGAATCAAGTTCTTGCCTATATCAATAATTTGTTTCTTTTTATTGCTGGATAGTATTTCATAGTATAGATGTAGCATAATTTAATCATTCACACATTTTGCTAATTTCTAGTTTTTGGCTATTGAAGCCACTATGTATATTCATGTACAGGTTTCTGCACTAACCTAAGTTTTCATTTCTCTGTGAAAAATGACCAAGAGTGCAATTGCTGGGTCATCTACTAAGTCTATTTTTAGTGTTTTTAAATGTAATCTTTTTTTTTTTTAATATTAGTTTCTGGTATGCAGTACAATGGTTTAATGTTTATATAATTTATAAGGCGATCATCCCTATTACTCAAGCTCCCATCCTGCCATACACAGCCATTATGATACTGGCTATGTTCCCTATGCTGTACTCTATGTCCCTGTGACTCTTTTGTAACTACCAATTTGTACTTCTTAATCCCTTCACCTTTTCACCCAGCCCCCTAAACCCCTTCCTCTGGCAATCACCAGTTCGTTCTCTGTATATATGATTCTATGTTTGTTTTGTTAATTTTGTTTCTTAGATTCCACAGATAAGTGAAACCATGCGGTATTTATCTTTCTCTGTCTGACTTATTTCACTCAGCACTATACCCTCTAGGTCCATCCATGTCATTGCAAATGGTAAGATTTCATTTTTTATGTATGAGTTATCTGGTGTGTGTGTGTATACACCAGATTACTCAGCCATAAAAAATCCATGTCATTGTAAATGGTAAGATTTCATATTTTATGGCTGAGTAATCTGGTGTGTGTGTGTATACACATACACACAGACATATATATACTATAACTTTTTTATCCATTCTATTGATGCGCACTTAAGTTGCTTCCATATCTTGGCTATTATAAATTGTGCTGCCATGAACATAGGGATGCATAGATCTTTACGAATTATGGTTTTGATTTTCTTTGGATAAATACCCAGAAATGCAATTGCTGAGTCAAAGGTAGTTCTATTTTTAATTTTTTGAGTAACTTCAAACTTTTCCACAGTGGCTGTACCATTTTGCAATCTCACCAACAGTGTACAAGGGCTCCCTTTTCTCCACATCCTCACCAACACTTGATTTTTTTGATTTATTGATGATAGCCATTCCGAAAGGTATGAGGTAATATCTTATTGTGGTTTTAATTTGCATTTCTCTGATCATAAGTGACCTTGAGCATCTTTTCATATGTCTATTGGTCATCTCTGTGTCCTCTTTGGAGAAATATCTATTCAGGTCATCTGCTCATTTTTTTAAGTTGGATTGTTTTGTTGTTGTTGTTGTTGTTGCGTTGTATGAGTTTTTTATAAATTTTGGACATTAACCCCTTATCAGATGTATTATAGGCAAATATCTTCTCCCATTCAGTAGGTTGTCTTTTTGTTTTGTTGATGGTTTCCTTTGCTACACAAAACTTTTTAGTTTGATGTGGTCCCATTTGTTTATTTTTCCTTTTGTTTCCCTTGCCTGAGGAGATATATCAGAAAAAAATTGCTGATAGCAATATCAGAGAGTTTACTATGTTTTCTTACAGAAGTTTTATAATTTAAGATCTGACATTTAAGTCTTTAATCCATTTTGAGTTTTTTCTTGTGTATGGTATAAGAAGGTGGTCCTATTTCATTTTTTTTCATGTATCCATCCAGTTTTCCCAATACTTGAAGAGACTGTCTTTACCCCATTGTGTATTCTTCCCTCCTTTGTCGTATATTAAATGACCAAATAGGCATGGATTTATTTCTGGGCTCTCTATTCTCTTTCTATTGATCCGTGTATTTGTTTTTATGCCAGTACCGTGCTGTTTTGATTACTGTAGCCTTGTAGTATAGTTTGATATCAGATAGTGTAATACCTCCAACTTCATTCTTCTTTCTCAAGATTACTGTGGCTCTTCAGGATCTTTTATGGTTCCATATAAATTTTTATATTGTTTGTTCTAGCTCTCTGAAAAATGCCATTGGTATTTTGATAGGAATTGCATTGAATCTATAGATTGCTTTGGGTTGTGTGGCCATTGTAATGATGTTGATTCTTCCTACCCACGAGCATGGTACATGCTTCCATTTATTTGGATCTTCTTCAATTTCTTTTATCAATGACTTATAATTTTCAGAGAACAGATTTTTTACTTCTTGATGCAATTGTAAATGGGATTCTTTTCTTAATTTATCTTTCTGATATTTTGTCATTGGTGTATAAAAATACAAATGACTTCTGAATATTAATTTCGTATCCTGCTACTTTACTGAATTCATTGATCAGTTCTAACAGTTTTTTGGTAGACTCTTTAGGGTTCTCCCTCTATAGTATTATGTCATCCACAAATAATGACAGTTTTACTTCTTTCTTTCCATTTTGGATTCCTTTTATATCTTTTTCTTGTTTGATTGCTATAGCTAGGACTTCCAATATCGTGTTGAATAGAAGTGAAAATGGACATTTTCATCTTGTTCCTAATCTCAAGGAAAATGCTTTTAGCTTTTCCCCATTGAGTATGATATTAGCTGTAGGATTATCATATTTGGCCTTTATTATGTTGAGGTATGTTCCCTCTATTCCCACTTTGCCAAGAGTTTTTATCATAAATGGATGTTGGATATTGTTGAATGCTTTTTCTGCATCTATGATTTTATCTTTCAATTTCTTAATGTGGTGTATCACATTAATTCATTTGCAGATATTGTACGAACCTTGTATCCCAGAAATAAATCCAACTTGGTCATGGTGTAAGATATTGTTAATGTGTTGCTAAATTCAGTTTGCTAATATTTTGTTGAGGATTTTTGCATCAATGTTCATCAGGGTTATCAACCTATAGTTTTCTTTTTTTTTTTTTTTGTATTGTCTTTGCCTGGTTTTGGAATCAGGGTAATGGTGACCTTGTAAAAAGAGTTAGGGAGCCTTCCCTCCTCTGGAATTTTTGGCATAGTTTAGAAGAATGCATGTTAATTCTTCTTTGAATGCTTGGTAAACTTTACCTATGAAGCCATCTAGTCCTTGATTATTGATTTCATTGGTGATACTCAGTTCATCTTTTCTGTTTCTTCTTGACTCGGTCTTGGGAGATTGTATTTTTCTAGGAATGTATCTATTTCTTCCAGATTGTCTAATTTGTTGGCATATAATTGCTCATAATATTTTTTTATAATCCTTTGTATTTCTTTGGAGTCATTCATTTCTGATTTTATTTATATGGGTCCCCTCTCTTTTTTTCTTGATGAGTCTGGTTAAAGGTTTATCAGTTTTAGTTATCCTGTCAAAGAGCCACCTCTTGGTTTCATTAACCTTTTGTATTGTTTTTCTAGACTCTATTTCATTTATTTCCACTCTGATCTGTATTATTTCCTTCCTTCTATTCACTTTGGGCTTTGCTTGCTGTTCTTTTTCTAGTTCTTTTAAGTGTAAGGTTAGATTGTTTATTTGAGCTTTTTCTTGTTTCTTGAGGTACACCTGTTTTTGCTATGAATTTCCCCCTTACGACAGCTTTTGCCATGTCTTATAGATTTTGAGTCGTTGTGTTTCATTTTCATTTGTTTCTAGGTATCTTTTGATTTCTCCCTTGATCCCATTGTTAACTCATTCATTGTTTAGTAGCACATTTATTAGCCTACATATATTTGTTTTTTTCCGTTTTTTTTTTTTTCTAGTAGTTGATTTCTAGTTTCATACCATTGTGGTCGGAGAAGGCGCTTGATATGATTTAAATCTTCTTAAATGTATTGAGATTTGTTTTGTGTCCTAATGTGGTCTATCTTGGAAAATGTTCCATGTGCACTCAAGAAGAATGTATATTCTTGCTGCTTTGGGATGAAAAGCTCTGAAAATATCAATTGAATCCGTCTGGTCTAGTGTGTCATTTAAGGTTTCTGTTTCCTTGTTGATTTTCTGTCTGGAAGATCTGTTCATTGGTATCAATGGGGTGTTAAAGTCCCCTACTATGAGTGTGTTACTGTTGATTTCTCCTTTTATGTCGGTCAATAGGTGCTTCTGTGTTGGGTGCGTGTATGTTTACTAGGGTTATGCTCTCTTCTTGTATTGATCCCTTTATTATTATAATGTACTTCTTTGTCTCTAATTTGTCTTCTTTGTTTTAAAGTCTATTTTGTCTGATATAAGTATCGCTACCCCAGCTTTTAAAAAAATTTCATTTGCATGAAATATCTTTTTCTGTCCCTTTACTTTCTGTTTGTGTGTGTCATTTAATCTGAAATAGGTCTCTTGTAACAAGCATATGTATGGGTCTTGTTTTCTTACCTATTCAGCTCCCTTATTTTTTGATTTAATCAACATTTAATCTATTTATATTTAAAGTGATTATTGACAGGTACATAGTTATTACTATTTTATTATTCATATTTATGGGGTTCCCCCCTTCTTTTTACAGAAGTCCTCTTAATATTTCTTGTAAAACTGGCTTATTGGTGATGAATTTCTTTAGCTTTTTCCTGTCTGGGAAACTCTTTATCTCACCTTCCATTTTAATTGATAGACTTGATGGGTAGAGTCGTCTTGGTTGTAGGTCCCTTTTTCATCACTTTGAATGTTTCTTGCCATTCCCTTCTGGCCTGCAAAGTTTCTGTTGAAAATCAGCTGACATTCTTTTGGGAGCTTCCTTGTAAGTAACTAGCTGTCTTTCTCTTGCCACTTTCAAGATTCTCTCCTTGTCTTTAACCTTTGGCATTTTAATTATGATGTGCATTGGTTTAGGTTTGTTTGAATTCCTCTTGTTTGGGACTTTGTGTTTCCTGGACCTCTATGTCTATTTCCTTTGCCAGGTTAGGGAAGTTTTCAGTCCTTACTTCAAATAGGTTCAACTTTCCTCTATTCTTTTTTTTTATTCTTTTTTCTTTTTGCTGTTCTGATTGGGTGTTTTATGCTACCTTGCCTCCAACTCACTGATTTGATCCTTTGCTTCACCTAATGTACTATCAATTCCTTCTAGTGTATTCTTCATTTCAGTTATTATTCATTTCTGATGGGTTCTTTTTATGGTTTCTGTGTCCTTTTTTATGCTTACTATCTCTCTTTTGGAGTCCTCATTGAGCTCATCTATTCTTCCTCTGAATTCATGGCGCATCCTTCTAACCACTGTTTTGAACTCTGTCTCTGGTAGGTTGCTTGCCTCTATTTCGTTTAGCTTTTATTTTCTAGAGTTTTCTCCTTGTTCATTTACAGCATGTTTCTTTGTTTTCTCATTTTAATGCCTCTCTATGTTTCTATGTATTAGAAAGATTTGTTACATCTCTCAACCTTGGCCAGATGGCCTAATGTAGTAGGTGTCCCGTGTGGCCCAGTGGCACAATCTCCCTGATCACCTGTGCCGGGGGCTCTGGGCGTGTTCCTTGTGTGGGTTGTGTGTATTCTCCTGTTGTAGCTAAGCCTTGACTGCTGTTACACGTCAGTGGATGGGATTGACTCTTAGGCTGACTGGTGTGTATTGGCCACGCCCACAGGGTTTGAGCTGCTGTGTGGGGGCTGACTCCAAGGAGTGGGATTCGCCCCAGAAGTCTCGTGCACCTGTTGAGACCACCTTTTTGGTGTGCCCCTAATGGAGCTAGTCAGGTAGTGCTCTGTTGTGGTCTGTCCAGGTGTGTTGGTTCTGTGGCCTCTTGTGAGGGGCTCCCATGTAGGCCAAGGTCAGCCACTGCCTTTGACTGCTCAGGGCCTAAAGAATTTCTTTAAGATTTCCTGTAGAGTAATACTACTGGCTATGATTTTCATCATTATTTTTGTTTTTCTGAGAAAGTCTTTTTCTCTTAGCCATGTGGAGATATAATTTACATACTGTACAATTCACCCTTTTAAGTGTACACTTCAATGGTTTTTAGTGAATTTACAAAGTTGTGCAACCATCACCAAAATCCACTCTTTAGAATATTGCCATTACCCCAAAGATCCCTCATACTATAAATCAGTCACCTTCCCCAGGAAACCACTAATTTTCTTTCTATGCCTATAGAGTTTTCTTTTTTGTAATTTTATGTAAATTGGATCATATAGTATTGAGTCTTTTGCATCAGGCTTTTTTTACTTAGCATAATGAGATTCATTTATGTTGTAGCATGAATCAGTGTTTTGTTCCTTTGTATTGCTTGATAGTATTCCACTGTTTGAGATGTGCCCTATTTTGTTTGTTTATTAGTTGATGAACATTTGATTATTTTTTGGCTGTTGTGAATAATGCTTTTATGAACATTTGCTTTCGAGTCTTTGAGTGTACGTGTTTTCATTTTACTTCTTCCTTAGGAGTGAAATTGCTGGTTCATATGGTAAATTTATATTTCACATTAATTTTTGTCTTTCAGTAAATAAACTACTTTTAAAAGAGGTTTATTATTTAAGATACACTATTTACTTAATACTATTCATTCTCTATTTTGTTTAAGATGATGATTTTTTACAATGTGAAACTACTTCTGTGCCATCAAATTTATTATCTATAATC
>NW_006430739.1:798164-874887 GCF_000325575.1 Pteropus alecto | reverse complement strand
TGAGAGTTGGTCTTCCCTAGCAATGTCTTTAAACACTGAGCTTTAGGTTTTTCCTTACAGTGTGCCTCAGATCATCTCTTTGCATGCTCTTCTTCCTCTTCTGTTCCGAGACCCCCGCTCCGCCCCGCCCATAGAATCCTGCTGTTACTAGTTGCTTGAATTCATTCGCTTAGCGATGTGGGATATTGGGAGGAGGGCATTTTCCATTGTTTCGCTTAATCCTTGGTCTTAGGTACTATGTTCTTTGGTCTCAAGGAGTATGGCAGTCTCAAGTCTTTTGTCTCTTCCCTTGTGTAGTTCTGGGCCCACTACATATTTCTGACCTTCCCTCCAAAATAGTTATTTTTTCTGTTTCCTTCTCCTAGCTGCAGTGAGTTTCCTCCAGTGCCCTAGAGATGACAGAGTTTGTTGTTCTTTCCCCCACAGAGTAAGACATTTTTCCCTTCTAGGGGAGATGGGGGAAATGCATGGGGTAGAGAATCTTATCCCTTCCATATGGCTAGTGTTCCTCTCTCCAAAGTCTGCATCTCAGTGGTCCATTCTTAGGGCTCTCTCTGATCTTTTCTGAAAGCACCCAGCAGGGTTCATGGAGAAAGAGTCTGCAAAAGAATGTAGATTTCCCCAGTTTCCGAGGCCCTCAGAGGCGTCACACTGTCCTGCCATCCACATATCACCAATTCATTGATCTTTCTAGCTGAACTCTTCTTAGTTTTCAGTAAGCTTACCCCAGATAAGTGAGTGTTCATATCTTCTCCCTCCTGCAGGGACTGTATCCTCAGATTTGGGGCAAATTTGCTGCTTTGCAACCTCAGTGCATTAGAAAATTTTCATGAATTTGAAGTTAGTCTGGCTTGTTTTTTGTCTTAACTATGGGGATGGTGTTTCTTCCAGCATACTGCATCCCAGACTGGAAGCTGTCTCTCATCATGGTTGATGAATTTTTTTATTTGCTCGAGCCCAGGCAGCTCAGCCCTTCAGACCTCTCATACTTACTCAAACATTGGAATATGCAGGACTCTTCCTTCTTGGGACTGTTGTTCTTAAAATGTTCTGCTGTGCTTTGCAGTAAGTATATGTTGACTATTTTGCGGTACTTCTATTTTCAGGTATTTCAGACGTCCCTATTTATTCCTTCTGCTTCCTCCCAAATGATGCCGATACTATACTGTCTTGTAGATATTAATGAATTATCTCTACCTAGTCATATTCTGGGTTTCATTGTGATACTTTTTCACCTAGTATTGTTGCAGATGTTGTTTGTTTTGCCGTTCTAGCACTCTCTCTGTCTTAAGTGGGTGATTTGAGGAGATTCAAAAACTATAATGCCAGCGTTGCCACTTTTTCCCTAAAATCTTATCCTTCTTTTTTTGAAAGGTAATTTTTGCTAGGTATAAAATTCTAGTTTGACAGTCATTTTCTTAGGTTTTTTTGGTTAATGCAGTTTCAAAATTCAGTAAATATCTTGAGGGAAATACTATCAGTTTCTCCCCTTCTTCTCACCAGAATCCTGGATTTTCAAGCTTCAAATATTTTTTCTCCATCCTCAAAAGATGATCCAAAGCTCTGCTGGTTTCTCTCCTCTTAGTAGAGGCCCTCAGTCCAGGCCCTTACTCATATCCCTGCCCATTTGTCTCATGTGCAGAATCAGCAAATGTCTTGATGAAAAAAATGACTGCAGAGTATTATCACCTCTCTTTCCCGAAGTCTTCTTGCCTCATCATTGCTCCTGTGTCTTCAAACAGATGTTTTAAACATTTATCTGGCTTTCCTAGTTGTTCTCAGTAGAAATATTAGTCTGCTACAAGCTACTACTCCATCACATTCATAATCAGAAGGCCACCTACACACTAAGTATTTGCAAACTAAAATCTCTTCTTCATGAACTGGAGAAATTGCTGAGGGGAGACATTTTAGGATATTCATTTTCAGGTAGATTTCATCACTGCTCTTCAAGACAAAAGACTCTCAAAGGTGAACAAATGTGGCTGAGACTGAATTACATTATTGCATCATTTCCCTGATCTCGGTTTTAGGGTAGAAAAAGTAAGGAATTACTTAAATTAGTACCAGATTAATTAGGTTAGAAAACTAGTTGTTCATAGTCACTTCAAAGATAGATGGCAGCCCTAACTTCTGCACTTTTAGGGTCTGAATGAAGTGCTATTACCTTCTGGTCATTATGAGGCCTGCTCAAAATTATTTCCTCTCAGTATGTTAGTTGTTCTAGTAAAACACAAATAATCCTCTGTTTACTTCTCAAGGACTCTGACATAGGCACTCAGAATAAATCCAGGAGCACTGTCCCTCATTAGAGAGCTGAGGAAGTCTAAAAAGGAATAGGAACTCCCTTGAGAGTAGAATTTACTCCGCTGATTCTCATGCTTTCTGCCACAGCGCCACGGACACCCCTGACTGCATATTCCACAGCTGTGCAGAAAGTTTCAAGAGAAGATTAGATTGTGTCTTCTGCAAGGTCTCTATCCTGGAAGCTCTCCAGAAAGGGTGATAGGGCCACAGAAAACAGAAGATTATCTTCTGTTCATGGGCCCTGTATTACTGGGAAAGGAGTGTTTAGATCTTAGCTCTACTAGTCACCAGCTGCATGACACTAACTGACCTCTCTGCACATAAATTTCCTATCTCTCATATCATCCTAACAACATTGGCTTCATCAGGGTTTTGTGTGAATATCAACTAATAATGGAGAAGAAAATCATTTGTAAATTTCAAAGTGCAGCAAACCAGTCCGGGATTGGTGTGATTGCTGTTCTTTCATTCCCCTTTTAGAGTTCTTGGAGTCCCAAATTTCATCCAATGCAGTAATCTTTTCAATGTCCCAGACAGATGGCCCTTTAGCTTCTGCATGAAGAGCTCTTTCAGAGATGCAATAGCCTTCCCTTATACTTGTCTGACAGCCAACACACCAAGTCTTGGGAGATCTGGAACTTATCTCCTGTAGCCGAGAAGAAGACTTCAGAAGCCCAGAACTATGCTCTGTGTTTAGTTTTCCCTAGCTTCTGACCTGGGAAACTAGCAACCTCTGTTGGTACGTATAGATAGTTCTGAAAATGATTTAATCTAGATCCCCTTCTCTGTACACAAAGACAGTCCTAAGGAAAACCAAGACCTAGTGCATTCCTCTAGGGTTTATTTAGGTCTTTGGGATGGTTCTTCCGCTGAAAGGTCAAAATCATTTGTGATTCTAGTAAGAGCTGGAGGCACCTAGTGACCTAAGCAATGACTCAACAGAATGGGGAAGAAGAAATAAAAAGCAGGAAGAACTAGTTAGTACTTTCAGATTAGTTTACTAAATAATTTATGCTGACCTTTTTTATATTCAAAAATAGTCATAGAATCTTTTAAAAGTTTACTTAATTTTATTAGGTAAAATCGTACCACATGTATTGTTTATTTCACAATAGTTATTTTCAGCTGAGGTTACCAAGTGATATATTCTTAATTTTAAGCCTACATTAAATTAGCATAAACCTTTGTTTTCTGTAAAAGAGCTATAGCAGATTATCTCTCAAGGCCTTTTCTGTCTCTAAGATAGGTCTACAATTCTTGGATTCCTTTCTGTAATCCTTTTAGAATGACTTGTACTCTTCCAATCTACTTGGGATGGGCTTCTTGTGCAGCCTGCATGGTCTGTAACCTTCTCTTTGGTCTGAGACTCTGGTGACTTGTAGACCCCTTATTTACAGTTACAGTTATAGTCTAATATTAGAATTCCCAACAGACTGCTGCTTGGAGAAGTCCAACCTCTTAGAGACAGTTGCAATAAAAGAATTCTGTCATAAAGAATTTGCTGAATTACGATTACAGACAAAATGGCTTTGTGGAAACAAAACATACTATTGACAAGGAAGCCCTCTGTAGTTTTCCAGCCTCTATTCCCAGTGCTTCACTTATAATCTCTCTGCAGAAAGAAACATTTCAACAGAGAACCCAGTGGAAATTGAGACGTTATCTTCTCCTCGTCCTGAACTCCCATCCCTACCTCAGAAGGAATTCCTATGTTCACAGAAGCTAAAGCCGGCTCCAGATCCAATTTCCTCCCAAGGACAATTCTGTTTTGCTGTTTAGTGTACACCTTCCCAAGCATCATGGTCTCCCAGTGTAAGTTCAGTAACATTAATGTTTTTCTGCATCCTAAAAGAACTTTATAACTGTGTTATCAAATAATGTGATAGTGTCTCATATTTTGTTGGTAATATGTAACTGGTTGGCTATCATAGGGGGATTTGTAGTTATAGTTAAATTATTTAATCTGGGTTATATGTAACTCCTTTATTCTGGGGAAAACAAAGTTCTTTATAAGCAGCATTTGTTCTCATAATATCCAAGACAAGAGACTTGAGATAGAGTAGGAGCATCATTTGTTCTCATTCTATAAGTGAAAACAACAAAGCATGGAGAGAGGCAAACATACTAGCTAAGACAGTGATTCTCAACTCCATTTTGGGGGACATTCCAGAATGTCTCATAGGATCTCAAAATGCCATGCAAAATTTTTCTAAAATTCATCTAAATTGACTTTTTTTTTGAAGTTATAGCATTTTGGCAGTTGTCAGTGAGTTTTACGAAAATAATACAAAAAAATAATGAACAAGTAGAACCAACGAAATGTCAAAACTTCACAGTGGACTAGTCAGTAGCAGAACAAGGTCAGGTGCTGAGAGGTATAAACTCTTGACTCATCCTTCATGGATCTGTATTTCCAAAGGCAGTGTCTTGTGTGATGGTACTTGTGAAGGTATTTCTTTTCTGGGCAGGCCATTTACAGCACTTGGGAATGGTCCTACTGGCTTTTAGGGGTGATCTGGTTTTTGTTTTTTTTTTCCACTACTGGAGAAGTGCAAAAATATATATTGATACACTTGAACAGTAAGCAACTTAGTTTGGCTGGAGCACAGGCTCATCATCATGGGAGAATTATGTCAAATATGTTTGGAAAGTTAGGTTGAGGCCACATTTTTGAGGGCCTTGAATACTATACTGAAGTATTTCAACTGTTTTTTGATAGGCAATTTAGGAGCATTGAAGATTTTTGAACAGAGTTGGAGGAGAAATATGAAATGGCCAGAATTAGACTTTAAGAATATTAATATGGCATCTACAGCCATGCCACCCTGAACAAGCCCAATCCCATCTGATCTCAGAAGCTAAGCAGGGTTTGGCCTGGTTAGTACTTGGATGGGAGACCAGGTGCTGTAGGCGTAAAAAAATTTAAAATAAGGGATTATAAGCTGACAAGGTCTTTGTGATCTGTGAGGTCAATCAAGGGTTGCCTCGCCTAAAAAAAATAAAAATAAAAATGAAAAATGTTAATATGGCTAAAATGTATAGGTTTGGCCAAATTAGGGCAAGTTAGGGCGAGAGATAGTTCAGGCATCAACTTGCAGAAGTGTAGAGGAAAGGTGTTATGGAAGTCACCCTACTTTAGTGTGAGCTCTGTTATTCTACTAGTGTTTAGAAGCAGATAAGGTGTTACCTCTTGAGTTCCACAGACTTTCTGGTTATGTTGGCGAGGATATCTCCTGGCTCAACTAAAAAAAAAAAAAAAATCCTGTGCCTTGCTTTTCAAAAATGCTTGTCCAGAATGGGCTTTGCAAGCTGTGTATAATATAGTACCCATGGCATCACGAAGTCTGTATGGTTCCGTGAAGCTCCAGGTCCAGACTGACCATTTCCAGTTTATTGCATTGAAAGAGAGGGCATCACTCGACACAAACCAGGGCTGAGGTGTTTCGTCCACACGTGTTTTCAGGCTTTTTATGTGTGAGCTTGAGCAATGGGACCTCATTCTACTCTGCCATTAGAGGAAATCGAGGAATTTCACTTGCTCAGGTTATCAGCCACTATTTGGCTTATATTTAAAGGGGAAAATATAAGGACCATGTGATTTTGACCCAAGTGTTTCTGTTCCTAAAAGCTTTTTTTTCTAAAAACACTAATCTGTGCCTCGATACACCAAGCAAGTATTTAAAAGACTAATTTGTTTTAAGGAAAAAAGTTATTTTTTCATATTTTTCTTTATATGAACTTTTAGCAAAGGTGGTTTCTCCTTTCACATACTTTTTATGACAAATTCTATCATCTCCCCACTAAGTAAGAAATAATGCTGAAAATGGTAGGACGATTTTAAAGTTATGGGAATACCATAGCATCCACAGAAACTTTGAGCATTATGATACTTGACCGTTAGGGTTAATTTGTAAGCCCTTGGCAGTTCTTTCACTTTGAAACAAAACAAACAACGCATCACAGGTAAATTTGTATGTCGATGCTACACTGACTTCATTGCTGACATGTCCTTATACAGACAGTTCATTTGGTCCCCACTATTCCACTTATTTTGATGCTACGTATATTTTTATATCGAAGGAGATCTGTTTGAACTATTTCATTTTGATCTTGACCTGCTTTTATCACTGCCTATTCCTACTCGATTCCACTAGGTGGCACTCTTCACCCACGAGACTACTGCAGCCCTGTACGCTACAAGAAGAGGCCAGGCGGTGAGCTGGGTTGAAACACTTCTGGGTTGCTGGTATCTTTGTCTCTCTAGTCTCAAGTCAGGCATCAAGATACAGTTTCATACCTGCTTGCCTTTCAGAGCCTCATAAATGTTAATTGAACACCTTCTCTATTCTATGCAAGGTGCTGTGGTAGAGAGGTAAGATTTGAGAGCTCAGTCTGGTAGCTCAGTCTAGAGGCAGGGGGAAGATGGCATAAAAGCTGGAGTAGAGGGCCATGGCAGGGGAGAAATCCTTCTGACTGGAGACTGCAAGACTGGAGGTTCTGAAGGCCTAGAGGCATATGACCCTGAATTGTGGGGCTGTTGGTATAGGGTAAGGGGCTTCCCAGCATGCAATGGAATGGAGATGCTAGCATCATTGCATTATTTCACTGGTGGTGCTCCCATGTGCAGTCCTGGAGGCCAGGGTCCCCACCTTGCTAGAACCAATGAGGGAAATATCCATATCTCTCTCACTTGATTTTGTCTTAATTTTTTTTTTTTATTTTTTGGAAAACAAAAAATAGAAAATCATACTCGCAAAAGTAACCTTCACCCATGTTCCTACCAATAAGGATCTACCATTTTTAACATCTTGATATATTGGTTTCCAGAGTTTTCTGTGTTTGTACTCACTGTTATGTTTTTTTCTACCTTTTCTTTCTCCTTGCTCCTCAAATGCAAACTTAAGTTTTTTCTGGAGTTTAAAATTAGGTACATTGTAAAAAAGTATAAAGTGCAGAAAGATGAAAATAAGCAAATCACCTGTGGTCTCGCTTGGAGCAAACCATAGTTGATGTTCATTTTGGTATATTTCTTTCCATTTTTTCTACATAGTTTTTTTTTTTTTAATTAGCTTTGTAGGGTAGTTAATGTTTTATAATCTGCCTTTGTCACTGAATTTTTGATGTATTTAAATATTCTTCTACCTCATGATTTTTAATAGTTGCCCAATATTCTATAGCTATCGCAATAGCTATGTCATACTTTACAATTACTATTGCTAGATACTTAGTTGATCTTTTTTGCAATTATAATATATGTCCTCACATAAACATTTATGTAGATATGTCATCAGGATAAATCTATAGAAATGGAACTTTTAAGTTAAAAAGTATAAACATTAAAAGGTACTCTTATTGAATTTTTCTTTAGCAAAGTAATACATCTTTATTATACACCATGTAGAAAGCACAGATATACAAAAAGGAGAACATGAAAGTACATAAAAGTCATCTATATTTTTACTACTCAGAGGTAAGCACTATTAATATTTTATTATAACCATTTGGTCTTCTTTTCTATATATATACTCTTTCATAAGCTTTTTCCTTAATATATTCTGAGCATTCTTTTTAAGTTCATTATTCTCCTGTATCTTCAGTGCTCACAGAGAATCTCATTGAATGAAAGTACCACAGTTTCTTGGACTAACTACTGTTGGACATTTATTTTATTTCTGTTTTTCCCTACTGTAAACAATGCAGAGATGAGGATTCTGTGGCTGTCTTTGTAAAAATCTTTTCTTCCTTTGAATAAATTCCTAGATGTGTAATTGTTCCACATGCATGCCCATTTTAAGGCTTCTGGGAATTGCTAAATAGCCCTATAATAATTCTTCATATTAGAGGCAGAATGTGGGCATGCCCTGATTGTCTGAATTTTTTATATTACTGAGGTGGTTTTTTTTTTTTTTTGCCAATTTGACTGCAAAGTATTAGTGTCTTATTTTAAAATTTACATTTATTTGACTACTAGTGAAGCTGAACTTTTTTCCCTTAACTTTTATCCCCAGTTTTCTATTCTGGTATAGATATTTTTCCTCTTGAGAGATTTTTGAAATGAATTTAAGATACTAAATTTTTGTCATTCATGCAGTTTTTCTTCTTTAGCTAATCGTTGTCATAAACTATACGTCTAGATTTCCTAATATTAAATTCCACTCCTGGAATAATCCCTCTTATGGTGTAGTATTCTTTTTGTCTTGCCAGGTTTTGTTTGCTGGTATTTTATTTAGGATTTTTGCATCTATATCGTAACTGACATTAGTCTTCAGTTTTCTTTCTCTGTGTGTTTGTGTGTTGATCACGTTTTGTGGACAGGATAACTTTAGTTTTATAAAATGAACAGGCCTTATTTCTTTCCTTTCCTTTACACTGAGAGCTACTTTTAGAGCATGGAAATTATCTGTTCCTCATAAATTAGAAAAAACTTGCCGAAAAACTGGGCACTAAAACAATCATTGGAGGAAACTTTTTTTAATAGCCTAGTTTTCTCCCATGTTTTTCACTTCTTTGTAATTCCAACTTGCTACATTTCTTAGAAAATCATCCATTTTATTGAGATTTTCCAGTTCATTAGTATTTTTCAAGCTTTTTTGAGGTATACACACACCATACAGTTCATCCATTTCAGATGGTTTCTAACATATTCACAGAGCTGTGCATCCATCACCACAAGCGCCATAATAAATTTTAGAACATGTTTTAAACCTCCAAAAATAAACCCCATAGCCATTAGCAGTCGATCTCCATTTTTCCTTAACTCCCCCCAGCCCTAGGCAACCACTAACTTACTCTTCATCTCCATAGATTTGCCTCCTCTGGACCTTTCCTATAAATGGAATCATACAGCGTGCAGTCTTCTGTGACTGGCTTGTCTCAATTTGCATAATGTTTCCAAAGTTCCTGCACATTGTAACATAGACGTGTACTTCATTCTCTCTTTATGTTTTCTGTTTAATTAATACTTTACTTTTTTTAGAGCAGTTTTAGGTTTACAGAAATTTGAGCAGATAGTACAGAGTTCCCATATATTCCCGTCTTCCCACTCCCCTGAGCATAGTTTTCCCCACTGACACCTTGCTTTGCTGCAGTACATTTGTTACAATTGATAAACCAGTATCAATACGTTATCATTAACTAAAGTTCATAATTTACATTAAGGTTCACTCTTTGTGTCGTACACTTATATGGGTTTTGACAAGAGCATAATGCTGTGTATCCATCATTGCAGTATAATACAGAATAGTTTTCATGAATAGTTGGAACATGGGCTTTTCAGTGCAGTCCTTCCCTCCTTCCCCAGAAGCTTAGCAACCACTGGTCTTTTTACTGTTTCTATTTTACTTTTTCTAGAATGTCATGTAATTGGAATCAGGCAGTATGTAGCCTTTTCAGACTGGCTTCCTTCATTGAGTAATGGGTATTTAGAGTTCTTCTGTGTCTTCTTATGGCTTGATATATGATTTCCTTTTAGTGCTGAATAATATTCCATTGTCTGGATGAACCACAGTTTATTTATACATTTACCTACTGAAGGACTTCTTGGTTGCTTTCAAGTTTTGGCAATTATGAATAAAGCTGCTATAAATATCTACGTTGACATAGTTTTTAACATGTTTGGGTAAATACCAAGTGGAGTGGTTGCTGGGTGATATTGTAAGAGTGTGCTTAGTTTTGTAAGAAAGAGCTAGACTGTCCTCTACAGTTGCTGTACTGTTTTGCATTCCCGCCAGCAATGAATGAGAATTTATGTTGCTCCATACCCTCGCTTGCATTTGGTGTTTTCAGTTGTTTAGATTTCAGCCATTCTAATAGGTGCATGATCATGTCTCATTGTTTTAATTTGAAATTCCCTAATGACATACGATGTGAAGCATCTTTTCATATGCTTCTTTGGCAAGTATCTATCTGTTCAGATTTATGGCCCATTTTCAAATTAGATTGTTTTCTTGTTGTGTTTTGAGTGTTCTTTGTTAACTTTAGGTACAAGTCCTTTATATGATGTGTATGTTATAAATATTTCTCCAAGTCTGGTTTCTGTTTTCATTCTCTTAACGTCCTTTATAGAGCATTTAAATTTTTTTTAAAAATAAAGTTCCCATTCCTTTTTATGGCTAAATAATATTCCATTGAATGGATATACTATATTTTGTTTATCCATTCATCAGTTGATGGACACTGGGTTGTTCTCTTTGGCTATTATGAATAATGCTGCTATGAATATTTGTGCTCAAGTTTTTGTCTGGATGAATGTTTTCATTTCTCCTGGGTAGATACCTAGGAATAGAATTGCTGGATCATATGGCTACCGTATGTTTAACTTTTTGAGGAACTACCTGTCTTCCATAGACACTGCCTGACTCTTCCAAAGCATCTGCGCCATTTTACATTCCTACTAGCAATGGACAAGGATTCCATTTTCTCCATATCTTCACCAACATTTGTTATTGTCAGTCTTTTTGATTACAGCCATCGTAGTGAGTGTGAAGTTCTAGCTCGTGGTTTTTTTTTTTTTTTAATGTCTACAGCACCTGGTCTTCCTAGATGGTCTCCCATCCAAGTAGTAACCAGGCCCGACCCTGCTTAGCTTCCAAGGTCAGACAAGATCAGGCACGTTCAGGGTGGCATGGCCATAGACATAATATTTTTTTTAATCTACCGTTTTATCCTCATGCTATTTCTTGGTTCAAGCTTTTGTCATCTCTCATTTAGACTATTGCAGTGATCTTCAATCTTCTCTTTCTGGTTCTGGTCTCTCACCACGCCCCCAAAACCCCCTCTGTACAGTCCACCAACACAAAATGATTTTCCAAACTGAAAATTTAGTCATCATTTCAGTGTAAAGAAAAAACAAAAACAAGAACAACAGTAACAACAAGAAAATAAAAACAAGAAAATATTTAGAGTCTCCTTGGTGGCTTCTCACTTTCCTAAAACATATAGTTCAAGTCACTTAGCCTGGCATTCTGATGTGCTTCCTACCTACTTCTTTAGCTTCATTTCTCATTACTCCCCACTCCTATCTTATCTCAGGCTCTAGCAGTATTCTTCTGGGATGGTTAACATGTTACCTCTGCTCAGACTTTTCTTCCCGCCTTGTCTGCCTTCATCCTTCAAAACACTTTGGATGTTCCCTCCCAGTACTCACCTGAATAAACAGGCTTCAGGAAGGCCTGGGTGAGCCTTAGGAAGTCAGGTTGTTGAGCCCACTCTAACCTGCTGCATTGGGCTTCACACCCTTTACCGTGGAAACCTGAGCACAGGTTAAGCAGACGTCAGTGGGGTGAAGAATTGGGGCTTAGTGACCTTTCCTCAGTGTCACTCAGCTGTGAAGCCTGTGTCCTTGGGAGATTAGCACTGCACCTGTCAGAGCGAGTTCTCAGTATGGAATGTTTTCCCAGAGTGTACCTCCAATCCTGGTTAGGTCAGTGCACTTCCCTCTGGGCTAAATGACTTTACCCTGATACCTTTAGCCTCCCAGAGACTAAACCTCAGTAGACTTTGGTTTTATAGAATGAAATCTTTATTTCTGGTTCAGAAAGACTAAGCAAAAGCTAAAATTACAGAAATATATTTACAATACTATGTAACAGTTTATAAAAAACATATACATTGATTTATCAGTTCAATCTTCACACAGCCCAGTGTCTGACACTTAGTAGACATTCATATTTTGGCATATCCATGAAATGAACATGAGGATTTACTATCCCGTTTTATAGTTGTGAAAACTGAGGCCGAAGCAGGTGAATTGAGTTTCTTAAAATCCACATCTACAGTTAGTGTAGAGCCTCTTCTTGAAACCAAGCTCATTTCAGGTCGACATTTACTGAGCACCTATTATGTGACAGGCACTTGCCAGTGGTAAATAAACGTGTTTCTTGGTCTGAGGAACTTATAGGCTTGCCAGGGAGTCAGACACACAAGGAAATAATTTCAACACAATGTCTTAAGTGCTATGATAGAGAACTCTGCAATACTATAGTGTCACAGAGGAAGGGTGCCTAAAACCAGTCTGCTGAGATCATGGAAGACTCCTTGAAGAAAGGACATCTCAGTTAAGTTTTGAAGGTTCAGTGGAGATTGGCTAAGGGTAGAAACATTTTAGGCCGAGAGATCAGCCTCGGTGGCAGCACAGAAGTGTGAACCAGCATGGTATGTTTCTGGGATTGCTGGAGTGTCTGTTGCCAAGGGCGAAGTGGCAGGAATGACGACTGGAGAGGTAGGAAGGAAGAAATCAATGTATATGTTTTTTATAAACTGTTACACCCTCAGATCGCTGAGAGTGTAAACTTTGCCTTGTACACTTTAATTCCCAAACATTGGTGACTCATTCTTATAACCTGGGGAACTCACAAATATAAAGATGTCCCTCTCACATACCCAGTGATTTTCTTAATCAGCTAGGTTTGACAGTTACTCTAGGGGCAACAGGAAACCATTGAAGTTGGTAGTGGGAGGGGTGGGGGGGCACATAGAGTGCCATATTGGCTCACTCTGGTGGCGATCTACATGGATTCAGGTGGATTTGAGAGGGATGCTGTTGGAGGCACAGAGACCATTTAGGAGGCTGTCAGATTTGTCTAAATGAGATTTCATGGTGGATGGAATAAGGCAGTAGCAGCAGTGATGGAGAGTAAGAGGCAGATAAAAAGAAATTTCAAAGTTGTCAGTCAAATCTTTATGATGTTGTGGGGAGGGGAAGAGAGGGAGAGAGGTGTCGAGGATAATCCTCCAGGTCTCTGGCATGGCTGCTTAGATAGAGTGTGGTATCTCTGAGCAAGATCAGGAATGGAGAGTGAGGAGAGAATTGGGAACAGATGATAAGTTCAGCTTGGAACCTGCTGAATTTGAGGTACTATGGGACATCCAGATGGGAAGGTGAGTCTGTTACTCCAGAACTCAGGATAAGTGCCTGGGCTTTTTGGCCCCTCTGCGTGAGGTACTTAAAGCCATGTGAGTAGCAGAGATCTCTTGGGGAGCATCTGTAGAGAGTACGACTTCAATCATTTTACCCAATTCAGCCTTCAAGGTTGTTCTCATGGGGAAGCAGAAGCTGTTTTTTTTTTTTTTTTTAATGTTTCACCAGGGCCAAATTGGGTAGTGAAAATGGCATTAACAGGAAGAATTAGGGAACCTGAGTTGAAGCCCTGCCTCTGCCACTTCACCGCTCTGCAACCCCGAGGACTAACTGAGCCTCTCTCAGCCTCCAGGTCTTTATCCATAGCAGAAGAGTAATAGGGATGTCTGCCTCACGAGGTTATTGAGAAGGTCCAGTGAGAAGACACATGTGAAAAATGCCACATGAAGAGCCATAAAGACACTAGTTTTTGTTTTTTGTTTTTTTTTTTAACCCCAAGAAACCTGGACTGATTTATAGGAATTACAGGGAGGCAGATTTTGACCTGGTGTGAAGAGAGACTGTCTAATGCCTTGAGCTGTTGGATGATGGGAACAGCTTTGGGAGAAGGGCAGCTCTGAGGCCCCGATGACCTCTGAGCTCCCTTTCATGACTCAGATGGTGTTTGACTTACTAGGACATTTCTTTACCCTTTTCCTGAGAAATTTATACTACTTAAATTTTTTTAATTGTAAAAGCAGTAGAGGTGCATGGTTTTTTCTTCCGTTTTAAAGTCTCTTAAAGTCCTGAGCGTTTTTGTTCCTAAGTGGAGTCTTGGTTTATATGCCCCTGATAACCTTGCAGACTGCTTCAGGTCTACCTGCAATGGGCATTTATAGACATTTTTGTCCTGAATGCTCTTTAATGAGGTTTCAGTGGATGCCGAAACATACCTGTGTAGTGCAGTTAGACCTCACTAATACAGACTGGAGGCGGGGGGTGGGATAAGCATTTTGATATCACAACAATTCCAAATGATAGGCTACTTTTAATGATTTTTATTATTAGCAAGCACAAGTGATATTATGAACAGATAACAAAATGTTGCCAAGTAGAAGTTCGATGGCATATGCTCCAGTGAGTAGGTAAAAATCATCCGAAGTCAGCACGCATTATTTATATGCTAACAAATGTTGTCGAAGAGCTTCTGAACAGGTTGTTCTCTGACCTGGGTTAAACATCACTAAGAGCTTATAACTTACTCAGAAACTTGTCATTGCTGTTTTTTTAATAAAGGTAAAATATGCCAGCCAGCCCATGCTTGAATCATCACACATTTAGCAATAGCTCTAATTGAATTATATATTTACATATTTATTGCCAGTCACTAGTATAACACACATTTGCTAAATGGAGCTTTTTTTTTTTTTTTTTTTTTTTTTTTTTTTTTTCTCTCTTTTTTTTTTTTTTTTTTTTGCTGACTTTATCTACACAGAGATTACTTCTTGAAATGAAAGATCTCCACCTATGCTATTTGATGAGGAATTATCTTTATGATAGTTTAGGTGACTTCCTGGCCCTTTAAAAACCGTCATCAAAATAATTGCATCAAATAATAGTCATTTCATACCTAGCAAATATTCTAGCTAGGAAAAACTTACTATAAACCATAAAGATATGAACAACTTTGAAAAGCCAAGAACATAAGAAATGTATTCAGTCCTAATTGTGGGTGGAACATAGTTTCATCTTCTCATTCAGTAGGCCTTCTGTGATCTTTGCCAGGCCCTGGGTCAGCTTTTGTTTTTCCTTTTCCATTGCATTGTAGCTAGGCCAAGGTGTGGTTGAGAGAAGTTTCTGGCTGATATTTTGAAAAAGCAAGTGTTTACATACTCTTGCCTCCCCCACCTCACTCCCTGCTCCTGGTCCTCGTCCACAGGAGCTGGTGGACCAAGAGAAAGGGAATACTCTGCTGTGGTGGCCTGGACTTCAAATGCTGAAATGACAGGGCCAGGTTGGGCAGCAGTAGGGTAGAAGATTCCAGGACAGGGACTATGGTGGGATGGAAGTTGAGAGGAGGGAGAAAGAGCAAGTATCTGTGAATGAGCCAGAGCAGGGAGACAGGGAGTGTTAGGTCACGAGCCACACCACAGAAAGATGGGTCAGAGTTAGGGTAGTAGGGTCCGGGAACAGTGGGGTGTAGTTCAAGTCTAAGCAGTTGGTAAGCCTTGGTCTGACCGCAGAGGGAGGCTGAGCAGCTCAATAACCAGGTCATTCTGTAAAAGTCTTGGAGTTTATGTTCACTTACAACCTCTTGATATCTCTTTATACCAGTAAATTACTCCATACAGCCCACTGCTTGGACATTTCCTAGCAAGTCGTCCACATCGGGTGATGTAGTGCGTTGGAAAGAGCCTTGCTGGGAGGAGATAAAACTCTTGGGTTTGAGTCAGTGCTCTGCCCCTAAATGGCCATAAAACCTTAAGCAAGTCATCTACTCTTTCAGAGCTTCAGTTTCCCGATATATAAAGTGAGGATCGGGGAGATAAAGATGTATCGTTCATCCATCGGTTGAGTTCTAAAGCATAGAAAAGAATTCTGTGGCCTGCGGCATTTGGCTGGTTTGACTCAAGGAAAAGAAATACTCTCAGCACTATGTTTGAGCTGAACTTGTGGAAACCCCAAAAGTCAAAATCAAGCTATAAATGGTCAGATCCTTTCCCCAGTTTGTTTGCCGGAGCCAGAGGTGTAGAAGGCGGTCCATGTTCTCTTGGGCTATTTAACATTCGTGGAAATGGCATGAATGAATAGGGTTGACTAGTTGTGTTCTTCGGCCTGTGTGGATGCAATGGCTCACATACCTGTGTTAAACCAGAGAGCCACTGTGTTCCCGGGACGCTAATGGGGCCGATAGCCTCCTAGTGATGTGCACGCCATCGGCAAGCTAGAGACGTTCAGTCCTTTGCCAGAATCACACATGGCTCATTTGCTGACGGCTGGTAAGATTCAGTGCTTTTTCTGAATGGCCCACCCTGTCGGTCCTGCCGGTGTGAGACAAAAGATATAAGGGCTGCCAGTGGACTTTAAAATGTTAATTTAAAAAATAGCCCTTAATTATAAAAAATGGCCTTAATTATAGTTTACCACAGGCAGGCCATGCATTTCTGAATCGTTTTACAATCGAGGAAATAAGAGAATAGTTGATAAGTGCTGGTGAGTTCTCCATTTGCATGCTGTCCCACACCCAAACTAATACAGCAACACCACAATTTTCAGCCAAATTACAAACA
The DNA here is from genome assembly GCF_000325575.1 of Pteropus alecto. NCBI lineage: Eukaryota > Metazoa > Chordata > Mammalia > Chiroptera > Pteropodidae > Pteropus > Pteropus alecto. The sequence continues at coordinate 858,453 of NW_006430739.1, read as the reverse complement.
CAAGAAATTAGCACAATTTGTTACTTTCCTTTTTAATTGTACTACAAAGAGGAGTATTTCTGTCTTTTGCATTTTTTGACATAAAGGCTTCATTTTAAAAGCAGAAACACTTTAATATAGCTAAATCTATGCCTATAACACATAAAGCTTGTTTTTATTTTCCTTACCAGCCAGCTAAGATTTATACATTAAATTTTCAATTGATGCATCTTAAACATCTTTGTTAAAATACACACTGCTGGCCGAGAATTGTTCAACCCCTAGCACACTTTTGTTTTGCCTGCAAGGAATAAATAGTTAGAATTGTAAATAGGTAAACTCTGTCTTTCTATGTGGTGAGGTCAACAGAACTCATAGTGAACATACAATGCATAGAGAATTAATCATTACTGAGATTCAGGTAAGTGATTTCTTAGGCATTTTAGCTGTCATGCTGTGGAATAATTGTAAACCCACCAGGAAGGAATTGCAAAACACAACCTACTTATCCTTTCCCCAATGGCCACATAGAATTTTTTTCTTTTCCTCAATTTGTGGCAGCTCTCTATTTAATCATTAAAAATAATGTTGTTTTAAGTATTGCTTCTTCAATAACAGTGTTTGACCGAAATTCTACAGAATGGTGACTTTGCCCAAAGTGCAACTTCAATATGCTGGCATGATTTAAGGCAATCAGAACTATTACTAATGGAATGTAGAGCTTTGTAGCAATTTTATTTAAAGTTTTGTTTAAGGTAATATGACATCTGACTAATATAACCATTTGTATCCAGTCCCATCAGTGACAACATAAAATTCTTAAACACCATTTCATATGCATCAACTGCTTTGGTATGAGTATAATTTTGTGATCATGCCTTATTGTACTACTTTATTACTATCATTTAAATATCAGTTACAGCAGCAGCAAATATTCTAGGCATGCCACAGAACCCAAGGTAGTGGGCATGCCATTTTTGCGACTAAATTTTTCTTGCTCCTACATTTTTACATATGCTGTTCCTTTGTTCAAGAATGTCCTTCAAGTCTTAGATTAAAGGCCTTTTTGAGAGGTCACCCTTCTTCCATATGGTATTCTTGATGACTATACCTATTTGTCTCCCTCTTAATATTTATCAGAATGTAAAATGAGATCTGTATCTTTTTTCTTGTTAATTGTCTCTGCTGCTAGACTGTAAGCTATAGAAGAACAGAGACTATGTCTGTCTTTATTTACCTATGTATCCCCTTGCCTAGCAAAGTTAAGTAGGGACTCTAAATATTTTGGGGGGGACTGTAAATATTTTAATGAATAAATGAGACACAGTGGCAAAATTACAAGGAGACAAGGACCCTATATGCTGAGGACTTCCAAATTAATCTTGTGGCTGCATTTGTCCAGCCTAGACCTGTAAGACTTTACACTAATATACCCACATGCTTGCTGGCCATTTCTATCTACCTGGTCCACAGACATCTCAGTCAACATCCCAAACTTTAATTTATCATCTTGTCTCTCAAATCTCATTTTCCTTCTCAGATTCACAGCTTGGATAATGGCACTGCCACGCGTGTTATCCCCCAGATAAACCACTTGTTATTCATTCTCCCCCTCTCCTCCTCAACTCCATCACCCATCTTGTTAATGTGTCCTCCTGAATGCCACTTGGATCTGTCCTCTTCTTTCTATCTTCATTGACATGACTTTGGTTTGGGTCTTTATCATCTCTTATTTAAACTACTGCAAATGCTTTCTAATGCTCTTTCTGCTTCCGTGGTCTTATACCCTAAAGACCACCTCCCTTCCTCCCAGAAGTCAAATACTACTTTCTTTCCCTCTATCCAGAAGTCAGTAAGGACTGACAATGTGCAGAAGCAGCTGGAACCTTACCGAGCAAGAGATATTCAAAGATTGCAGACATATGATTTCTTCAAGATTAATTTCCTTGTTTTTCTGCTACGGATCCAATGGAATAAGCTATTAAAATGCTTTGAGCTTCTGAACGAAAGCACAGAACTGTGCCAGCAGAGCAACATAAAGTTTTCCTTCCTTTATATTTTTCCTCTAGCATCTATCTGTGATGGATGATATGACCATGAATCTTCACTTAAATGTGGCATCCTGAAATACCATAAAATCCCAGAGCATCAAATCTGGACAAAGGCTGTCTGGGTCCTCTGTCTGAGGCTCAGAGAAAGAAAGGGCCTTATTTAAGGTCACCAAGTGAGTTAGCTGCAGAATTAGGACTCAGACCCAGTTCTCTGTATTCCTCGAGTGACCATGAGGCTTCATTTGGGTGTGTTATTAAAACATTTGGCAGCCCTATGACCCACTCCCAGACCACTGTAGTGTGACTTCATCTGTCCTTCATTTTTATTTTATTTTATTTTTTGCTTCTCCTGTACTTGAGTGCTAATCAGTGATCTTAGGAGGAAAGTCTCACCTTAATAATGTGATGTATGTTTCCTTGGCGATTTGTAAAGGGGCACTTTGGGACATTAGATGTTTCTTGGAGCTGCCATTGGGGCCTCTGTGTTTATCAATCCATTGAGTACCAAGTAAACAGGACTGTGGGCTGTGAACCCCATTTTATACTTCATACAAAGTTTTGTTTTCATCTGTTTTATATGGGCTCATACTACTATTGAATTTAAGTGAGTTCATGTTGAAAATTTTTGAAAACTGTGCCTCAGGAATGCATTTAGTGGTTTGCATTTCTATCCCAGTTGGATATTCCAGTTAAACAATATTTCTGTGGTTTTATGTTTATTTTTAATTTTTATCCTTTTCTTTACAGTGATAAATGACAGAAAAAACTCCAGGCCCCCTCATGTGGGTGTAGTAATTTGAATATAGATTGTTCGTAACAGTTAGTGGGCCAGTGGCTGGGGTGTTATGGGTTCTCGGCTGTGTGTTAGTATGGATGAGTCAGGTCTACCATAAATGATGAGTCCTGTCCTCCCTCTCAGACCAGGGACTACATGAGATTGCTCAGTGGAGGTACGTTGTCATTAAGAATCTATTGTCTCTAAACAAACACAAAAAGCTGGGGTAGCTGTACTTAGATCAGACAAAATAGACTTTAAAACAAAGGCTATAACAAGACACAAAGAAGGACCTAGTTATCCCACTTCTGGGTTTTTATCTGAAGAAACCCAAAACACTACTTTGAAAGGACATGTGAATTTGGTATTTATTGCAGCATTATTTACAGTAGCCAAAATATGGAGGCATCCTGGGTGTTCATCAGTGGATGAATAGATAAAGAAGGGGTGATACATATGTACAATGGAATGTTTCTCAGCCATATGAAAGAATAAAATCTTGCCATCTACAACAATATAGATGGACCTAGAGGGTATTATGCCGAGTGGAGTAAGTCAGACAGAGAAAGACAAATATCATGTGTGGAATCTAGAGAACAGGATAAACAAAGAACAGAAACAAGCTCATAGATACAGAGAGCATTTTGACGGTTGTCAGATTGGGGAGTGCAGGGATGGACGAAGCGGGGAGGGGATTAAGAGGTACAAATTGGTAGCTACAAAATAGTCATGGGGATGCAGAGTGTAGCATGGAAGATAAATAGTCAGTGGTATTGTAATAACTGTGTACAGTGTCAGATGGGTCCTGGATTTATTGGGGTGATCACTCCATAAGTTATGTAAATATCTAATCACTGCGTTGTACGCCTGGAACTAATATAATATTGTGTGTCAACGATAATTGAAAAATATATAAAAATTTTAAAAAAGAGAAAAGTTTGATGAAATAGAAAAAAAAAAAGAATCTAGTGTGCCTTCTCCAGCTTCAGTGTTTGATGCTGACCAGTGGTAAGTGAGCAAGGTGGGATGTCTGATTTCTGAGAGCCAGACACTGTGGTCAGGTAGTAAAGCACTGTGTGAATGTCCATGGGAGGGGGCAGCTGTTATTGAAAATTGATGACACATGTCATTGTGAAGTGTTCCAAGGAGTAGTCTCCCAGTTTCTGGCATGGGAGGTGATGGTGGGAGGCACATAGAGGCTTTGAAGGAAGGACAGATGGTATCTCCCTCCTGAATGTTTTCCTTTGGTGCCCACAGATGGTTCATGTACTCTTGATACTTCTTGACATGATGAAAAGGCAAGGCCACCTCTAACTTTGGTGGACCTGGAGTAGGGTCACAAGATGCAGGCTCACCGCCAACTTCCCTTCTCTCCAACATCTTGGCTCTGTCTCTTACCCTAAGGGGCCTTCCACACATGCCTGTAGACAGCAGCCTTGTTCCTCAAAGTATGGACCCCAGACCAGAGCATCAGCATTACGTGAGTGTTTGTTAGAACTGCAGACTCTCAGGGCCCACTCTAGGCCTGCTTATCCATGATCTGGATTTTTAAGATCCCAGGTGGAACACAAGACATTAAAGTTTGAGAAAAGTACTGTTGTAGCCCTCATGTTCAAGCTCCATCATCACTGGATGGAAGGGCAACAGCCGCCCCAGGGCCGCCCTTCATTCACCTCTCAGGCCTAGGGTTCTGCCCACTTGTGGTATGGTTCATCTTTAGGAAGGCAGAACTAGGGAAGAACATTGCACAGGCCATGAAACAAGCTTGGGACACATGGGCAGGGAATTTCCAAGTCTTGGGTATGAGAGTAGCATGCAAGAGGGAAGCATAGACTTTGGGTGGCAAGTCCCCTTGGCCCCATAGACTCCTTGCTCTGTGGGAAGTAGTATGACTAGAGCAGGGCCCAAGCAAGGCCCTGTAAAGTGTCGGCGCTGGGGCAGAGACTTGCTTGCCCCATTCTAAGATTGATACTGTTGAAAGATGCCCTAGTTGTGTATGTGGGTGGGGATTGATTCATGGCTCCTTGAGGTATTAGGCAGCTGCCAGTGCCTTGGTGGCTCTTTGGAGTTGTGGGGAAGTAGCAGTAGTGTGGCCATTACTGCTTTAAGAGAGAATCAAAAGGAACTGCTCTTAAGCAAACTCTTCAGTAACTAAGGAGACCCATTTGTCGACTTATCTATAGAAGATGTACTGTGAAGGTGCCTCTTTTGCTGCCTAATGACAATTCAACTAGATTAGCTGTTGGCCCCCAGCAGAAGACAGTTGGATGTGTGTGTGAAGGGCTTTGAACAGCTTCCTCCAAACCTAGGATGCAGGCAGTTTTTCTCAGTGAATTAAGAGCCATGCCTGGTGTGGTTGGGGTAAGGTAGCCCATGGCGAGGTGAAGTATGCCATTGTGTCCCCCACCACCTGGATGATGCCCTGGTTGTGGGACAGAAATACATCTGAAGTGAAGGCCATTAGATTGCTGCTCAGCAGTCTAACCTCAGCTTCTCCATGTGTAAATTGGATCAAACAGTCTTCTGCCTACCTTACAGAGATATTGTTGGGTGGCTCTCATGAGATAATTAATACAGAAGTGCTTTGTAATCTGGCAAGTGGGGCACAGATGAAGGAACGACGATCTTCCTACCAGTTGCTTTCTTTCCTTTGTGAGTGAGCCTTCAGCCGCACATGAGTTTTGGATTGAGGTTGTCCTCCTTTTAGCAATGCACAAGGCTCCACACAAAGCCAGCCCTGCCCTTCCTCCCCGGCGCCTTCCAGCCTCTTCTATGCAGATCCACTACTGTGATTCATGTTTTTTTATGTTCCACAGGCCAGGAAGGGGGATTTTATATTGGCAAACATTTCCAAAGAGACAAATAATTGCCTCTGGAAAGAGAATTATTTTCTCTTCCAAAAACTCATATTTGCTAGTTTAAATTGATGTGACTTTAGTTTTTGGCTAGCACTCTGCAATATTCTACTGAGCCGTAATTATTCCTTTGGTGTTGCAGGAGTTTGCTGAGAGAAGGGAACTAAATCTAAAAGAGTGAATCCATCTGGTACATATGTTGAAGCTCTCTCTGAGGCCACTGACACTGAAATGTGAATGCTAGAATTTTATCTACTGGTATCATTTAGATATTGATATAATGTGAGCTTGCGCCCTGAGCTGCTGAATCAAAAGCTGAATTCCATTCCCTTACATGGCACTGGATGCCCTGCACAGTGGATTGATGACCTTCTTGGCAGAGCACAATGGTAAGATAGACTCCGCATTCCAGTCCTGCCAGCAGATTGTCAGACTCCTGTTGACCCCGCCCCAGTCAGGGGTAGGGCCTAAAGGTCTGCAGCCAGAAGACTCGGTGACTTCCAGTACCTGAAGCATCAAGAACTAAGCTTGGCAGGATAGTAGAAGTCCCCTTCCTCCACGCCCCCCCACACACATATACCACCAGTAAATGGCACAGAGAATGAGTCTGATACCGCAAGTATTAAGTGCCCCTGGGAAGAGCCCTTGAGTCCCATGGAGGCTCATTACTCTCCAGCCTTCCTTTTTACATCACAGTGTGGGTGATGCTGGGGTATGTTCCGGGAACCCACTAAGACTCTCCTGCTTGGCTGGGCCTCTGACATCCAGCCTAGGCTTTGTAAGGCCTTTCCCTGGGGATGCTGGGCTCCGTTTCTCTACCTGGTTGCCAGCTAGGGTCCAATCCAAATAAAACCTTGAAGAAACATGGCACTGCCACCTGCCTAGTGATCGGTATTGCCCATGCTGCCAGGTCTTTCTTAACCATCGGAAATAGTCAGCTTGCATTTGCCGTGGTTGTTGACCTTTGTAATTTGGATGGCCAGTCAGCTCTCCGAGGACAGCTTTGTGGCCCTCCAAGTTCCTCACTGTGCTTGATCTGTGCTTAGTCTCCTTTTTCTGCTTTCCTGGCATTGAAGTCTTTGGAGTCCCCATTTTCGCTAAAAAAGTTTTGCTGCAAAATATGAGAAATAGTACGCTTTATCCCACAGTTCAGTTACACATCCATGGGAGGCTGTGAGTATCTCACAGTTCACGCAGAGTTGAACCTACTCACAGTTCCTGCCTCCTCTCTCGAGGAAGCATTAACCAAAGAAGCCACAGGGGGATTTATTTGCCAGCCTCCTATGAAATAAAATGCTATGTGGTACCAAACAGCTAAACTTCCCGATTTATGAGCAAAATCTGGCTGCTCTGGCTTTTTGACAATTCTTCCTTTGTAGTCCAGCATGAAATAGACTCCTAGGTTGAATCGTTGTTGGGAGGAATTCGGAGCTGCTGTATGTCATCGATACATGACTGAGGAGAAGCCAACAAAAGGATTACCACCATTTCCCCTACAAGCTGATACGGAAGGTTGTCGATTATTTTTCAGATACCTTCTATTTTCATCATAGGATATTGTGGTCATTAAAGAAGCACTACTGTGTATCTTTTAAAAAATATTCTCCTTTTTGTTTTCTTGATAGTCAGTGTGCCCAAGTCCCCCTTTAGAACCCAAGGGTGGTGTTTCTTTCTTTGCCTATAGAATTCGCCCTTGCCCTTCTGGCAAATGGACTTGAATGTCTACTGCTTCCATCCGCTGGCAGCTGGGTTTACTTAACGGTCTCTGGGAAGGCCAGACAAGTCCAATTATAGAAATCACTGTTGACTCCTGTCACCCCTCTGTCCCTCTCTCCCACACTTCTTTTTCTACCCCTACCTCTTACTGCTTTCCATGTAGGGTTGCAGATATGACTTTTCTTTCAGAATTCCAAGCTTTGGGGTAAAATTATATCTAAAGGGACATAGCAGCAGACTTTTTGGTGATATCTAAAGTAGAGTGGCATTTGATCTATACAGTAACCAGCTCTCTATCCTACGTAGGTTATCTACATTACATCTAATTTAAAAGTTCTTAATGACATCTATTGTGCTTAAGCCCTCAAACCAATTTATGGGGGACATGGTACAGCCATCGTAGCATTTCTTCCCTGCAGGTGTAGTGAATGTTGCTGTTTGGTCTTTGAGTTGACTCCTGGACTACCCTTCAGTGTTGTCGTGGGTCACCCAGACTTCTGGGCCACCCTTTTGTGTTGAGGGAGATGGTAGGTTCTGTTTCCACTTACTCTGCACTCATTTCAACACAATGAGCATCAAAGATCCATTACTTAAGAACCATGGCTATGTTCTCCTGCCACAGTTCTGATCTCTCAGTGCCCAGGCAAGAAACAAAATCCTATCCAGAGAACAGGCTCAGAACACATGAAGGGCCGGAAGCACGTGCTGTGCTTTCGTTTTCGATCTGGAAGACTTCTATGAGCCCCAGTGTGCCTTCTGGCCACTCTGAAGTAGTACCTTAAGAATGGACGTTTTTTCTTTCTTTATTTAAAGATAGGATCTGAGATTATCTCAGTTTAGTTATTTACTTTATTTACTTATTTATTTTGGGTCTTTTGTTTATATATGTAAGCCTTGATATTGGCCATTTTGAAGCATCCATACGTGGAGTAGTATGCTTCAGTTGGCCCATTTGTTACTTGAAGAAATCAGCAAATGCTTCATGGTGCCTCTTAAACCTTATTTAACGCATATTTATTGAATTCTTATGGGCCCGGTGATGTGCTGGGTTCTGGGAATACACAGATGAGAAAGGCACAGCCCCTGCTTTCGGGTTGTTTCACCGTCTAGTGGGAAAGAGACACATCGAATAACTGTAGCACTAAGAGCTGGGTAGAAAACTGCAAGTCAGGGCACTGGCATGAGCAGAAGCTGAGAGCAGAGAAATACAGGGTTTGTTCAAGAAATCACTAGTAATGTAGTATAGTGGAGCGTGGTGTGGATGCTGGCAGGAAGCTGTTGGAGAAAAGACCAGAAGGTAGATTTGGATCAGATTTTTGAAGAATTGAGATTTTTAGCTTTTAGAAGATGATGTTGATATCCCTTGAAATCAAGATGATGGATCCAAGGTAACAATTTTGGTGACAGTCTTAGAACTTCAGTTTAGCAGGAGGTGGAAAAGAAAGCAATCTGAGCTGAAACGGTGGTCCTCAGCCCTGACTGTATGAGTCAGGGGTTAGAGCATCCAGTATGGCTTGGAGCTAGAGCTCTGCATCAGTGTGAGATGTATGGAATGTGTCTTTACCTTAGGGCAGGGAGAGAGGATTTGGTTTGGAGGAAGGAAGGATAACAGAGCTGGATAGTTTTGCACCTGCTCCCCAGTCAGAAATGTATAGTTTGGTTTCATTATTTTCTTAAGATATTGTCATGTCCCAGAACATACAGAGGTCCATATTTAAAAGTAAATGTGGATACGTCACATCCATTCAGATATAAAAGACCAATTTGATTCATTTTTGTGATTCCACTTCACAAGTAGCCATGATCAACTGACTAGGCTCGCAAGAGCAGCCGAAGATTGAGCCATTAAGGAATGCATTGGGCAAATGTAGGTTTACCCTCTGGTCCAAGGCCACGAATGCTCTTTTTATTCCCAGCACACCATCTTCTAAATGGGTGCCATGTGATAGCAGGGAGCATGGTTGTACTGATGTGGCAGTAGGTATCACAGCTTTCCCTAGAGTTTTCTTCTCCTGCTGTTTTGGTGGCACTCTTCTGGTTAACAAAATGGGCTTCATCATGGGCCATTATTCGTGTTGCTTCATCTCTATATTACTTTGCTGTGAGATACATGAGCCCTTCCTAGGCTGCTCGCTCAGGCTTGTGCTCTCCCCTCCTCTCTCATTCGTTATTGGCGTATAGGAGGTATTGCACGTTTAAAGAAGCACAGCACAAATTCCTCCAAACATGAGCAGACAAAGTCTCTAAGGAAGAAAAATCCCTGGAAAGAGGTGTCAAGGTCCATTTGAGCAGGCGTCCTATTGTGACAGAGTTGCTCCCAAGGAGCCCTTTCTTCTGCTCAGCCCTTGGAGGAAGGCACACTTTCTTGAATTTAGCATGGTTTTATAATACAATTTCCAAGTCCTTCTGACAGGCTAGTTCTAAGTATTCCTGATTACTTAGTATAAAAATTCTATTCATTCCTCCATCTCTAATGTTTGTTTGTTTTAACGCTGCTGCTTTTGGAATTATGATCCTGGAGGTACAAGTCCTACAAAATGTCTAGAGTCAGTGTTTAATCTGGAGGGGCCTGTCTCAAGGATCAGGTGGTAATTGCATTTCTCTATTAAGAAACAGCGTAGGCTAGACTCTTTTCTTTATTAGGGATCTTGAGGACTGGAGAGGACAGGCATACCACAACTCTGCTGCTACCAGTATCTTGTTCCTTATATTGGATTGCCATGAGAATATGCAGATATAGAATGGTTTAAAGTTATTTTTCTCAATGTAGTAGTACAAAAAATATTTAAATGAGGCTTATAACGATACCGACAACAAAAACAATCGGGCCAGCACTGCTAAGCCTCCATTGGAACAGCCACTTTTTAACTGTTAGCTGTTGCTATTGCTATTTACCTTCATATTTTATATGTTTATACTGCTATCGCTTGATTCATTATTTTAGATGTTGTTTGTTGACTTCTTATGATGGTGGATGAGAATCGGTCTCACAGACCGTTATCAGTCAAGCTTGGCTAGTTTATGCTGCAAACCACTCCTAATTACCAGTAGCTTTACGCAACAGAAGTTTATTTCTTGCTGATGCTACGTGTTCAGCATAGGTGAGCAGGGGACTTCTGGCTCATGCTGGTCCTCCAGGCTGATGGAAGCTCCATCTCTACACCTGATTCTGTGATCTCTGCAATTGTGGCAAGTGATAGGGTGTTTGCACACTGGCTCTCAAAGCTTCTGCCAAGTAATGATACAGGTCAGTTTTACTCACATTTTATTAATGAAAGCAAACATGGCCATACTTAATCTGAAAGGAGGCCAGGAATTGCAGTCCTACCGTACACCTGAAAGGAGATGCCCTAGAATATCTGGGAACACCCCTAATGACTGCCACATAACCGCCTCCATCATCCCTCCCTTGTTGCCCTAACATAAGTAAATCACATATTTTTTTTTCAAAATCAGTATTTAATGTTTATATTATTATAGCTTTACAAATACTGTCCACTGCCCAGACGATGCATTATGCTTACACGTTCTTGTTAAAATAATATTTTGCTTTCCCCAGTGTCAGTAATTTTTATATACATATGGTTTTCTTCTATTCTTACACCTCTCTGTTTTCTCTGGGCTCCCTTTTCCAGTTTGTTTGATTCAGCCTCTCTCATATTAGAGGCTTCCCTCAAATGTCTTTTGCTCCTTGGCTATCTATTCATATTTAAGAGTAGAACCCTCAAAAGCCGATTGGAAGTGTTGGATGGAAAGGCAGAGCTTGTCAACTAGTGGGCCTTACTGTGGAGTGGTTGGGCAGCCTTTGTTGGAGGGCATCCAAATGCCAGTATATAGAGAAATTTCCTCTAGTGACCTTCACTTATTCAAAGATAGACTCCTTTACTCTGCCTGCAGGTATTTGGGGGTTGGGAGTAGTAGACTGGCTGGTTCTTGGCCATTCCATATATAGACTTTCACTTAATCCCTCTATTTTCTGTCATCTTCCTCACACCACCCTCTATTATGCCTGATGTTCTCAGTGTCCTGAGTGTGTCTGATCCAGTGTCTTCAGAGAATACATCTCTTGTTTCCTGGGAGCAAAAGGAGTAGACCGAACAATTACCTGGCTAGCTGCATGAGATGAAGGAAACGTGGGAGCTTGCTCTTCCATAGATATTCACTTCCTTTTTTCCTGTATCCTAACTCTAACGTTTGCGGTCCTCGGTATTTCTAAGTCCTAAGCCTTCCCAGGATTCTTTGGGAGCTAATTGGCTCACTTTTCATTGCCCCTTTTTTCTACAGGCATTTATGTTATAGCTTCCTTCATTCTTCTAAATTGATACACATTTCTCCATTCACCTTCTCATCTTCAAAAAATTTGTCAACAGTTCTCATCCACTAAGGTCTACTTTCCTATCTTTTTAGTCTGTATGGACTTATACCTCTCTCTCTTCTCTCTTTTTTCTCTCGTTCTTTTTGTTTTGTCTTAATTCCTTTACTGTTGTTTTAATGTGGTGTCAGGAGAGAAATAATTACATGTGGTCATTCTGCCATATTTAACCAGAAGTCAGGCTGTGGAAGGATTTTTAAAATGTAGTTTTCTTTACCTCATGTTAAACTAAACATGGCCTTAAAATATGCCCTTGATCTTCTAAATAAAAATAGCTTAGTACTTGGATAGGTGGCATGCTTTCACTACCAAATTTTAAAGTCAAACTTGAATGTTGATGGAAATTAAAATGTGTTTAGCACTTTCTGACACTGAGCATAGTAAATAATGAATCAATCAATAAAAAAAGGGGGAAGATGCTATAATGGATATTCTCAGTTTCCCACTTCAGATCTTCTCTTTTCCCATTTTTACCGTGTTCCGGGCCCCTGGAGACTGACTTCTACAGACTGCATCACCCAGGCTCCCTTGTCCTCTGGCTTCCAGTGGGTTTGGCCACTGGGAGGTATTGGTGGAAGAAGGAGGAAGATCAGAGAGTTGGGAGGAAAGAGAGGTCTGGGTATTTATTTCTCTAGCTTCCTCTCAGCCAGGTCACATTTGACTATGATTGTGTTCTCCTTCTTTGTGCCACACTTTCTGTTGGCTTGTCCCTTTCTGATAGCCTCAGCTTTTACCAGGTTCTGCTCTCCTCACTACTTCGGGTCTAAGGATGCTAACAGCTTCTCCCTGTTGCACTGTCCCTTATTGGTACCCTTCACCCTGCCCACACCTTCAGTTGTACCTTTGGAATGTGCTCTGTTTCCTGCCAGGACCCTGGCTGCTACAAATGCTATAGTAGAGTTATTTCATCACCATCTGGGTACTTTTGGACAAAGTGCTTCACTCGATGGGCCAGAGTTTCTATATCTGAAAAGTGCTGAGGTGGCAAAGGGTGGTCTCGTCTCTTGTCTGAGAGCCCCTTCCATTTCTGCCATCTGCACTTCTAGATGATAAGGCAGTGGTCAGTTGCCAGCTCTAGCTCTGGTTCTCTCCTTCTGACTCTGTGGACCACTGTGGATAATTCTGAGTGGTGGACCATCATACATTTTTTTTCTTCCTTTATGAGGCAATTTGCTAGAGCAAAAAGAGTACAGACTTTGGAATCAGACCAGAGTTCAAATTCAGGCTCTGCCACTTTCTTACTGAGTAAACTTGAGTACATGAGTAAACCTCTCTAAGTCTCAGGTTCTTCATCTTAAGATCAGAGTATATGATGGATAGTATTAGCTACCTACTCAATAGCCAATTCCTTCTTCTTTGCTAAAAGAATACTGGCTTTCATTAGGTATGGAGTTGAACTTTAGGTGTTTTGATACTTGTACCTTGTGGCAGACATTGCTCGTGTTTCCTGACATCTGCTTTTCTCCTCTGGGAACATGAAAGACTAACTTCCAAGCCTTCTTATAGTTAGGTGTGGCTGTGTCATCAAGTCTGGTCAATGAGCTGAGAGAAAATTGCCTGTGTCACTTCTGCGCTGGAGCCTTCATCAGTCGGGGCCCCTGAGCAACTGTGTGGAGCATAGACTTTCATCAACTTTGCCGTGAACATGTACCATGAGTGAGAAGTAAACTGTTGTAGTGTTCAGCCAATAGTGTTTTTAATTGATTTTTCAATTATAGTTGACATAACAGTAATTTCAATTACTGTTAGTTTCAGATGTACAACAAACGATTAGACACTTATATAACTTATGAGGTGATCACCTTGATAAGTCTAGTACCCATCTGATGCCAAGCCAATGGAGTTTCGAAGTTAATTTGTCTGTTAATCCACAGCTGAAAGCATCCCTGTGGGCATAGATGTGATTTCCCTTGAAGGACTGTATGGAGCAGACTTTCTTGATTTGATTCCTAGCTCTGTTATTTATTAACTTGTATGACCTTGGTCAAGTTACTTAACTTTTCTGTGTCTTGGTTTCCTCGTCTGTAGTGCAAGGTTAATAATGCCTCTTCTCTCATGGAGTCTGAACGACTATTGAAGTTAATATATGTGAAGCTCTTAGAACAGGGCCTGGCAGGCGTGCACTTACGTGCTGTTCAGTGTTTGTTTTCAAAGAGAATGTATTTGAGAGTGTCCTGCACAGTGCGTGGCTCTCATCAACACTGTTGCTGGTGTCTTTATTGCTGTTGTAAGGATTAAAATGATCCATGTAAAGTCTTGGCACATAGTGGGCATTTAATATGAGCTTCTGATTATTTGGCAGTTGTGCTTTTGTACTTACGTCTGGATAGATGCCCCTCATCTGTTAGTTCTCTTAGAAGGATACAAGCATTGCTCTTTAAGACTTCCTTTACAACGTTGCAGGTAGCTAAGTGTTTAGATTTCAAAGGACATTTGTGAATATCAAGTAAAGAAGACATTGAAATGGCAGCAAAGCCTTTACTAAGCAGAGAAGGTACTAATTGGAAGGGATGCTATCCATAAGTAGGCAAAATGACCCACAGAGAAGCTACACTCATGAGAATCCAGTTTTGGATAATCACTATTCAACCGCATTTGTCATTTAGAGTCCTTAAACACTGTCTCTCCATGCTCTTCATTTTGCAGATGAGGGAACGTAAGCCCAGAGAGTGGGAGGGGCTGGTGTGGGATAACACAGTCAACGGCATAGGCAGGACTAGAGCCAGGTTTCTTGACTCCAAGTTCACTGCTAGGTAGAAAAAGCCAGGTTTGGTCTTTTAACATTTGTACCATTTGGAAACATGCTGAGCAGCCAAAACCCTGGACTTGATGAGAAAATTGAAGTAATTCTGCTTTCCACTCTGCCCTTTGCACAGCTAGCTCATCATCTGTTTTGTTGGTACTGGTTAGCTCATGCCTTTGAATATATCAGAAGTGGCTTGATTTTCTCTACTTTGATACATCGGTTTCTTCATCGGCTGCAGGAGTGTCCTGTGCATTCTGGCTTTTGGATGGGCTGCCCAGAATCACCACGGACTTTGCTTCTTAGCCAACTAGAGGAAGGCAGACATGAAAGAGGTCTGCCAGTGTGTTTCCTTTGTGTGAGTTTCCTTGGACACAAACACAGGAGGGAAGTTTATATGGAGCAGCTAGTCTCCCCCCATTTTGTATTTTGCTGAGGCAGGTAGTTGAACTTTTTGAGGAAATCTGGGTTTTCTCTGTCTCGGGAAATTACTGATAACATCAGAGCCAGAAGGAGGTGAGTAAAATGGAAAAGAAAATTCATAAGAGTCACGCCAAGATTCAGATTTCTAACCCCACCCAGTTCTTCCCCAGTTCTCCTTTCAGCTGTGACTTGCTTCCCAGGAAGGAGAAAACAATAGTCTACTGATTGAATTTCTGTCTAAACTTCAGGCAATTAAAGGTGAGGGAAGTAAAACCTAGTTACATTTAGAATCAGAGTCCATCCATCTCCACTGGGAGGCATAGTCTGTGTGTCGTTTGCAAGAGGGGTCTGGTTCTGAAGCCAAACTTGGAAGTGCATTCATTGTGATAATTATTCTCTTGCTTAAAGTTTCTAGCTGGTCTTTCCAGGAAAGTGCAGAGGTCTTATAATGAAGAGAAGAAAAAACATTCTAATTGTAACTTGGCTGGGCCCGTATCATGAGAACTGGAAAAACCTGAGATCTTGGGATAAAGGGAAAGCCACTGAACAGCTGGGATTTATGGTAGGGAACATGGGGTAAAGACTCAGTGGTTCCTTTCTGACACGCCTACCACCCGGAGAAATTAGGTGTCTACTCTGCTCAGTTTCCAAGAGCAGGTACCATGTTATTTAGAAAAGTATACTCACCTCTCCAGAGTTAATAAAGGGTCCCAGGCCACCTGGAAAAAAATGACTAGAAAGCCTAACTGGCACTTGCAAGTCATCTTTGTCTTTCTCTGCTAGCCCTTCCTCCTATTCTTCTCTCTAGCGCTCATTCCTTTAGTCAGTGAATACGTACTAGAGGTCAAATTAGCTATGTGCGTGACACAGTGCCAGCACCTCGAGTATAATGGTGACTAAAACAGTGTTCTCGTTAAGTTTTGCTATGTAATAAACCACCCTCAGAACTTACTGGTTTGATGCAACACCATTTTACAATATTCTGTAATTCAGGAATCCAGGCAGCGCTCAGCTAGTGACTCTCATTACCAACAGAAATCATTCAGAGAGATTCAGCTGGAGGATGGACTGGTCTGGTGAACCCAGCACATGGGCTTCCACTGCACAGGATACGATTTCTAGATCCCACGTTCTAAGAACAAAAAGTGCATTGTCTTTGGAATCAGACATAACTGGTCTTGAAGGGACTCTTGTACTTTCTAGTTTTATCCCTCTGAGCCTTATTTTGTCATCTATAAAAATGGGGATAACAATCATGACCTGATAGAGTCGTTTTAAGTGCAGTGCCTACCAAGAAATTGCTGAGAAAATGGTAGTTCCCAGCATGTTCCATCACAGTGTATTGACTTTTGTATTCAAAGCACACAGTACTGATGCCTTTCCCTTTACTGTCATTTACTTTAGGGTGTTTTCCTAGATGGTGATCGTGATTTGCTTCTAGAGCTGATCTTGACCACACTGTTACTGGAGCTTCTGGACTCTGGTCACATGCCATGTCTCTGTCACTCAGAGGAGATTGTCATCATATAGGTTGTAAGTAGCTATCACGATTTAAATGCCCGTTGTTACAATAGAGTTTTAGAAAAAGTTATCAGAACTTTTGCAAGAACATATGCTTAATGTGCACTAAGGGACCCAATTAGCAGAGCAGCCTATATTAGTCAGGGCTCTCCAGAGAAACCGAGCCAATAGGAGAAGTTCCATGATCTGCCATCTGCAAGCTGGAGACCTGGTAATGCCAGTGGTGTAGTCTGAGGGCCTGAGAACCAGGAGCTCCAAAGGCAGGAGAAGATTGACATCCCTGCTCCGTCACACAGAGGGAGATCAAATTCAACCCTCCTCAGCCTTTTCGTTCTATTCAGTGGTTTAGATGACCCCACCCATATTGGGGTGGGCCATCTGCTTTACTCTGTGAATTCAAATACTAATCTCTTCCAGAAACACCCTCACAGACACACCCAGAAATAATGTTTAATCCCATATCTGGTCATCTGATGGCCCAGTCAAGTTGACACATAAAATTAACCATCACACTGCCAGAAAACCCAGTTTGTTCTCTGTCTCTTAGTCAGTGAATACGTACTAGAGATCAAATTAGCTATGTGCTAATTTGCTATCTTCTGTCCAGCCAGGTATTTTCAGTTGCACCTATAGTCATCCAGATCAGCCTTGCTTGGAATTAATGGGCAGCAAAGTAGAATGAGAATTCATATAGATACCTGCAATTTGGGCAGCACTACCCTCAGGGTCAGGGTCAACATCAACGTGCCTTGCTTTGTTTGCTTAAGTTGGGACAGCCATGCTGGTCTTCTGGCCCCTGAGTATCTTGTGCTGTTCCTTCAACATTTTCACTATTCACAGTTGCTGACTTGTCTGCTTTTTATATGATTTTTTTTTGTATAATAAGATATACGTGATAAAATGCAAATAAAATAAGTATTCAGTGAAATGTAAGCCTCCCCTCTCCTAGACGATCCTGTGTTCCCTAGTTCCCTCCTCCAGAGGCAACTGCTACAGCCATCTTCCCGGGGACCCCCCCCAGAGTGAGTCTGTACACACATCAGCATAAATGGAGACATTTGCCTGGTCTCAGGGCTTCCCCGCTAGCTTTGCCCACCAGTTTGCGTGACCTTTTGTTTTCTGTTCATTTCTCTGGAACCAGCCCTCTCCACTACCCTGTTTTAGCTTCATCGCTCTCTACTTCTCACCTGCTCTCAGCCTGCTGCCCTGACCTGGTAAGACCCTAATCTGGAACAGGAAGATGTAGAATTCATCATTTAGAAAGATGAAAGCATTTCTAGTTTCTATTTCCATTCTATATTGTCTAACCGTGCAAAATCAAATTACTCCTGTTCGTCTGCTACTGACTCCCTGTGTTCCATGAGCAAGCCATTTGCATTTTTCTTTACAACAACATCTTTTTCTTCAGGATGCTGTGGCAACTAATGTTTTAAAATTCTCAGAAAAAGTCATAATAATAAAACCTTTCCATTCTAAGCATCTAAAAATCGAATTGAGACCAAAGCAGAGAGAAGTATTATTAAAGAAGCTAAATAGTTTACAAACTCAGCAGTGCCACATTGAAGATTAAATCTAAAAGACTGGAATTCATTTAGGGCACATTTGCATTCTATGTCTGCAGATGTGGCCACATACACAGTTCACCAAATGCATCACCACAGAATAAGATGTGTTGAGGTATTTAGAAAATGGTAGCATCACACAGATAAAGGAGCAACTCTTTCTATCTGAGGAGGTGATAAAAACCTACAGAACCTTGTGCTGGACTCTGGAGGCCAAATGGGAAGTTTTCAGGGGGACAAAAGGGGTACGGGCTCTCTAAGCAGTGGGGAAAATAGCCGAATTGCAAGTGTGCCCTGGGGTATTCTGGCAATGGTGAGCAGTCTATTTTGACTAAAGCTAATAGTGTGTAGCTGGAAAGATGGGCTAAAAACAGGCTTCGAAAGACATATTCCATGCTAAGAATTTTTTTTTTTCTATGAAATGATAGGAGGGCCCTGGAGAGTTTTAAGAATGAAAGTGATATTACTAACTTTTTATTTTAGATTCTTTTGGCAGCAAGTTGGAAATTGGATGGAGGGAGAGAGATAGAAGCTGGGATACCAGTCATCAAATGTTTCATTAGTCCCAAGTGAGAAAGAATGGAGCCTTGAACTAGGTCAGGGACAGTGGGGATAGAGAGCAGGGGTAAATTTAGATGACCTGTCTGACTTCTGACTATTTGGGGTAGGTGTGAAGGGCAAGAGGAGGAAATGAAAGGATGGCGGAGAGGGAGCGGGACTGGAAATGAGCCTGTCAAATTTAAGAGAGTTGGAAAGGGACTGAAAGATCAGCTAGCCTAAGCTAAGTACCTTTGGTTGCATCGCTACGGGTAGTAGTCTAGCCTCTTCCTTGAATACCTTCAGTGACAGAGTGCTCTTTGTATCTCAAGACAGCTTACTTCATCTTCAGGTTGCTCCATTAGAAAGTTCTTCAGGCTGCACCAAAATCCATCACTAGTATCTTCTGCTCCTTGGTCCTAGATTAAACTCCTTTGGGCCACTCAGGCCAGGTCAAATCTTTTGCCAGTGTGAAAGCTCTTCACATGCTTAAAAGCAGCTTTCATATGCTGCTGTATCTTCTCTTGTCTAGAGTAAGTGTTTAAAGTTCCTTCAGCTAGTCATCAGATGACATTGTTTTCCACCCACAAAAGGCACAAAAGGCTTCCTGTGGAGTAAATTGTGTCAATTTCTTGTGACTTTTTATGGGTCTAGATAAGCTCTGGACTGGTGAAGTTATGAAAGGAACCTCAAATTAAAAGTGACTTGGACCCCAATAAACTTAATTTAAAAAATTAAATTGATTTTTTTAAAGTGACTTGGTAAGGAAAGCGTATGGAAGTATTTGAGAATGAGGTAATAATAAAGGCCAGTCTAGTAACACAATTTTAGAAGTTTAAGCCTTGAATCAGTTAGGGCTGGTAGTGATACCATTAACACGGCTATCACCATGATCTGCAGAGTGAAAATGTTAGGAAACCACAGGCTCTGGGGTAGGAGAGGCCTTTCAAAATCAGCTGGTCCAGCTCCATCATTTTACAGATGGGAAGATTGAGGTTCGACGAGGCAAGAGACATGCCCAGTGTCCCACAGCTAGTAAGTGGCAGAGCAAAGACCAACCTAGGTCTTCTGATTCCTTAACTTGGGACACAAGCAAGAGCCAGCTAATAAAGGACACCCTTTTACCACCTTCTTTCTAATTACTGTCAACAATGTATATTTCACTCTGAAATATATTTCAAATAATATGGAATTATATGAGAAAGTTTTAAGATTCTTGAACTGCTCTCTAGAGCATCGCTGCCACACTCACCAAAGACTTAGCAGCTCATGCCATTTTGAGTCTTGGATTGATGTGAATATCAGTGAGGATAAGTCTCCATTTATTTCAAACAAGTTGTACACTTAGTGTTTTAATAACATAAGAATGTTGATAAGGCATTTAAAAGTAGGCATGGATATATTGGCCAATAATGCATATTATTGTGTGATGAAACACTGATGCCATGTAATGATAATATTGCCACATTGGTATAAATAGAAATTCAAAACGGCAGAATTCCTCCTGACATGTGAGCAGTGTGCATGCGTTTTCAAGTTTGGAAATGGGGAGATGTTGCTAAGATTCTGGGTTTCGGAGACATGGCATGCACTCTGAAGGTACGCTCCATAGATATTTTTTTATCTGATAAAAATAGAGAGGGCCAATGTCCAGATTTCATATTCTCCCAAAGGGTCAGAATTGCACACCTCCCACGACTCTAGGTCCCTCTCAAGCTGAGGGCTTGCAGGTGGGAACTAGTAACTGAGATGAGCCAGTGGCTTTGTGTGCAGGTGACCCAAGCCTGGTTCTGTCTCTGTGAAGGACTTTCAGAAACATGCAAGGACTTAGCAGTGTGACCAAATGAAAGTCTTCAAGCTTAAAGGCAGAGTTACTTATCATAGTTGTGACTGCCAGCTCAGACTTAATGAATGTACCACAGGATATAAGTACTACAGTCCCTTTACCAGAAACCAGTGCATGTTAGGTGACCAGGGGTGTGACACACTCCAAAACGTTCAGAGAATAGAGGGACAATTGCGTGACCATGATTCTGTCAGGGATGTGCTATAGTCTGCTATCAGAACTTTTTTTTTTCTTTTTGAATATAGAGATCTCCTACAGCTATTATATTTATTTTTTATTAATGTATAATTGACATACAGTATTATATTAGTTTCAGGTGTGCAACAGAGTGATTCAGCATTTGTATACATTGTGAAATGGTCACCACAACAAGTCTAGTTACCGTCTGGCTCCTTGCAAAGTTAACACAATATTATTAACTATACTCCCCATGGCGTACATTACTTATTTATTTTATAAATAAATGATGCATTTATTTTATAGCTGGAAGTTTGTACTTCTTTGTCCCCTTCACCCATTTTGTCCCCCTCCCAACCACACTCCCCCATGGCAACCAGAAATCTGTTCTTTGTATCTATGAGTCTGGATTTGGTTTTGTTTTGTTTGTTTTGTTTTGTTTTGTTTTTTAGATTCCACATCTAAGTGAAATCATGTGGTATTTATCTATCTCTGTCTGATTTATTTCACTTAGCATAATGCCCTCAGGGTCCATTTATGTTGTTGTAAGTGGTAGGATTTCTTTCTTTTTTTGTGTCTGAGTAGTATTCCATTGTGTGTGTGTGTGTGTGTGTGTGTGTGTCTGTGTGTGTGTATCACATTTTTATCTACTCATCCATTGGTAGATACTTAGGTTGCTTCCATATCTTGGCTATTGTAAATAATGCTGCAGTAAACATAGGGATGCACATACCCTTTAGTGTTGCTTTATCTTCAGATAGAAAACAGTAGTGGAATTGCTGGATCATATAGTAGCTCTATTTTTTATTTATTAAGGAACCTCCATACTGTTTTCCATAGCGGCTGCACCAATTTACAATTCTACCAACAGTGCACGAGAGTACCTTTTCCCCACATCATCGCCAACACTTATTATTTTTTTGTTGTTTTGATAATAGCCATTCTGACAGGTGTAGGAGGATCTGAATAGACATTTTTCCAAAGAGGATGCCCAACAGACACATGAAAAGATGCTCATCATCACTAATCATCAGAGAAATGCAAATCAAAAGTACAATGAGGATGGCTTTCAGAACTTCTCTACAAGGAATTACCATTACCAATTTGTTTAAAAATCCATGGAACAATCTCAGTAGGTGTATATGAATGATTTATTTTGAAAAGTCCATTTAAACTCAGATATAGGTCGTATTTTGAAAAGTCCATTTAAACTCAGATATAGATCATATTTTCCAAAAAACACGCACCCATAAAACATAGCAAATTTGAAGAGAAAATTAACGTTTGAGAGAAAGGAGTATAGAAAACCTGCTAAGTGCCCTTTAAAAACATGGGCCTACGTCTGTATTCCAATCCTATAAGTTAGCCTACCATTACTCATCTATGCCGTAATTTATACAATATTGATTTTATTGTCCCACTTTTGGAAACACTCTGTTATGTATATTTATGATGACTCATAAATGTTCAAAATAACATCTGGAGACCAAGTCACTCTTCAGAGTCAGGGAAATAGAGGGCCGTGAAGAGAGATTAGAGCCCATAACCGGGCCAGTATGTAGACCTGAGAAACCTGCTCCAGAGAAGTTCTCTTGAAAAGCAAATAAAGGAAGCCCTCAAATAATAGGAGTTCAAAATGAAAATTTAAAGATGGAAAGTTGTGGAGCCCGAAGTGATGAATCCATTTGAAAGCCCTCATTTTGTCTTGTCCAGGAATCTTCAAATGGTATGTTTGTAAAAGGAATTGATACTCAAGCATTCAGCTGTACTAGGCATCAAAATTCTCTGGTTGAGCAAATTGCAGCTTTGGCATATTAGCACTTCCTGAACACATAACTCCCAGTTACAGATCTCAGACCTGGAGCTGCTTACGTCATCAAGTCAATACCCTGGGACTCACGACTCCAGTTGTATTGGTGCGAGTTGGGGAGTCAATGTTATTGTCTCACCCGGAGTAGCTAAAGGTCTTTACTCCTGGAAGGGGTTAGGAGAGAAATTGACTGCTTTGCTCCCATTTACCTCATCTTGCATTAGAAACAAAGCACAAAGTTGGCTGGGATCAGTGTTAGCATTGCCCACAGCTGCTGAACTCTGATTTAACCAGATGCCATAACTATAGCAACAGGGAAATATTGGAATTTTGAGATTAACATGCTACTGAAATTTACTAAATATAGCACACTTTGTGGTGGGGTGCATATTGTAGGTATTTCCTTTATTTTTCAAATGACAAAATAACTCAGGCTTTGGAAGGAAAGTTAATTTATTATATGTGATAGCTACTAAAGTCTCCCTATGCCCTTGATCTGCATCTATATGTGTGTGATAAGTCAGCTTGATTATCCAAGGCATGGATGGAAATTGAGCTATCATCAAGCTATCTTCTGATTTGCGTGGGTGTTGGAATTTTATCTTTGGGGTTTAGTGGAAAGAACCTCAGGCTCAGAGTCAGGAAACCTAAGTCCCAGCCTCTGTTATTAAATCATTATGTGATCTTAGGCAGGTCTCTAAAGGTACTTTGGGTCTCAGTTTCTCCATTTGTTAGTGCCGGAAGCTGAACTCTTGCAGCTGTCTTATTCTAGGATTCTGAGATATTTACGGTTATGTTTCTCTCTACTTTGGAGGGTACTCACTGACACCCTGTGGAATGAGAAAGAGAGATCCATGTACCAAGATCCCTGGACCAGAGAGATGGTGATAGGAACAACTGAGCCTTCCTTACTCTCTGTACTCTGCAAGCCCTATAAGGAGATTGACTATTGGCTTCATGCTCTGTCAGTCCTCCTTTACTTACAGCTGGGCCTATGTGGCCTCCAGATGTTGGCCATCATCCCCACTCCACCCCATTCAGCAAGGCTCTGAGCCCTATCCTGACCATAGTCAAGGGAGATTTGAAGGGTCCAGGGTCATTTAGGCAGTGTAGCTCTAAGTTCTCCTCTGATTCTGTGCCTCAGTCCTAATAAATAGATTCCTGATGGTTTCCTTTGACCGATCCCTGTCCTTCTCCTTCACATGCAGGTGCTCATTCCTTGTCTGTTTCCTATACTTTTTTTTTTTTTAAACTAGAGAACCTGTCTGAATTAGCTTCATGCTTGGTATCCTTTTCTTTTGCAGATTGGAATTTTGTTGCATTTTTTAGTATTCTTCAGGTCCGAGCTTGGCCACTGCAAGAACACTCTGGATTTGCCCATCAGCCTGTCCGAAGAGATCTCTGTCTATGGCTCGCATCTGAGACTCAGTGATGCCTCATAGCCCACTCTGAAGCACAGCCCCTTGTTGCTTACTGCTGTTTTTTACTAAAGCTGCTGCCTACCTTGCCTGGACCTCATTATCAGGCCCTCTTAAGGTATGTTCCTTTTCCTTTCTGGGGACATTGCCGGTTGCTCACTTCTGGACCAT
Organism: Pteropus alecto; assembly: GCF_000325575.1. Lineage (NCBI taxonomy): Eukaryota > Metazoa > Chordata > Mammalia > Chiroptera > Pteropodidae > Pteropus > Pteropus alecto. Next base: position 834,497 of record NW_006430739.1, on the reverse strand, counting down.
CCTGACACTGGCTATTAGCCTCTACTTCTCACATCTCATTGGAGACCTTACCCTGGAGAGCCCTCCAGGGCCTGCCTGGTCTCGGGGGTTTGGATCTCCCCAGGCTGGTCTATCCCATCCCTGGCCAGTTTCCAGTTACTGTCTACAGAGTCTTCATGGGCATTCCTTGGGCCAGATTGCCCTACCTGAGCCCATCTCAGAATGGAAGCTACTGTGTCCAGACTCATCCACTGTGTGCCTGTTAACAAAGCCTTCCAAGCAAACAGCCTGTGCAGTAAATGACTTTCGTAGGCTAAATTCAAGTTGAAATTCTAAGGTGGACGATGAGGGAGAATTTCTGTATCTCTGCAGCATAAAATAGGGAGAAGGGATGCTGTTGGGAAGTTTTGAGCCAGCAAGAGATAATTAGGTGAAAGGCGAAAAGTACGTTTGTGATCTTTTTGGAAGCAAAGTTAACATGTGAATATCTATGGTGACATCATTGTTACTAGCTGGTAGCCTAGTAGTATTCAGCTCCTTGCAAAGGTGCTTCTAGTTTAATGACATTACCCAGAGGTCCACCCCCCATAGCAGGGGCATGTGCTCTGGCTAGCTATGTGCCCTGGTGCCGAGGACTTACTCTTTCTGAACCTCAATTTCCTCATCCACCAAATGAGGCTTTGTACAGATAATATCTTTGCTCATTTATAAGCTCTCAGGGTGGTGTCAAGAATACCAGTTAGTGTGAAAGTGTTTTACAAACTGTAACATATCATACAGATTATCCGGTTTTCCTTTCCAGATGGGCGGGGGCCACAGACATGGAACCTGTTGCTCAGTGTTGGTGGACAGCAAAGATTAGTATCAGTGTCCTGAGGGAATAGCAGGTCAGAAATAAGGCAAACAGCCTGATATGGAGCCAGATGAGACGAGGGAGACAGTCCACAAAGCTGAGTGCTTTGGGGAGCCAGCAATGCCGATGCATGGGGAAGCTTGAAGGAGAGGAATTTCCTGAGTGGAGAGGAATTTCCTGAGCTAGAGTACAGGGGCTACTGACTTCTTTTTGTTTGGTGCCTGCTGTTGCTGCTCTAGCAGCTTAGACTGAAGCTATTTTGGAAGCAGTGAATAGAGTAGAAGAGCAGACCAAATCGAGGGCCTATTCTCATAAGATCTGCCAGGATTTAAGGACCAGGGAAGGGGCACAAGGCCATTATCAGCCAGCCCAAGTTAAACCCAATTCAAAGGAGAATAATAAGTGGCCTGGGTGACCAGCAAAGGCAAGCCACGTTTGGACACTGTGCTGATTAATATGTGTCAACTTGGCTAGACTATGGTACCCAGTTGTTTGGTCAAACAAAGTCTAGGTGTTGCTGTAAAGGAATTTTTTTAGATGTTATTAACATTAAAATCAATTGACTTTGAGTAAAGCAAATTGCCCTCCATAACGTGGGTGAGCTCATCCAATCAGTTAAAGGCCTTAAGATTAAAGACAGGATTCCCAAAGAAGAAAGAATTCAGCCTCAAGGCTATATCACTGAAACCCTTCCTGAATTCTAGCCTGTGGGGCCTACCCTGCAGATTTTGGACTCAAGACTGCAACATCAATTCTTACCTGAATTTCTAGTCTATTGATCTGCACTACAAATTTCAGACTTGTCAACCCCTACAATTATGTGAGCCAATTCCTTAAAATTTCTCTCTGTCTCTCTCTCCATATATCTATATCTATATCTGTAGATATATACCCTGTTGGTTCTGTTTCTGTGGAGGATCACATCTGAAACAGACACCTTGAAGATGGCATATAGCTTACAGGAAAGGCAATTGAAAGATCCTGGAGAGCCTTCTGAATTTATTTACCAACATTTTCAGTTGGTTACAGTGTAGTAATTGAATCCATACTATGTCTACTAAGTAAGTATCTATTGTGCCATGGAGGTTGGTTGGCAGGACCTCCATCAACTCAGATCCCTGAGAGGACAACCCACAGCCTGAGTGGAAGACCCGCACTTTATGGCAGAGAAGCTTTACTGCCCTGAAGAGAGCACTGAAGGCTGAGCGTCCTCTACCTGGAGCTTAGAGATCTGACTAGAGAGGGCCTCCAGCTCTGCCAGGTTGCTAATGGGGCCAAGAAGGACTTCTGCGGGTCCTCTCACTCAGACTTAATAGAGTCAGCATCATTGAAAGTTGGTGTTCATCTGGTCTGACTCCTCAGTGTACAGATGGGGAGAGTGAGCCCAGGAGAGGAAGGATCGCTTTACAGCAAGTTAGTGGCACAGCCAGGCCAGCATTCAGATCTCTAGATCAGGGGGTCCTAACCCCTGGGCCATGGACTGGTACTGTCCGTGGCTTGTTAGAAACCAGGCCACACAGTAGGAGGTGAGCAGCAGGAAAGTTAAGCTTCATCTGTATTTGCAGCTGCTCCCCAGCGCTAGCATCACTGCCTCAGCTCCACCTCAGATCATCAGACATTAGTTGCTCATAGGAGCACCGGTCCCCAGTGCCAGAAAGATTGGAGACCGCTGCTCTAGATGACAGGGCAGGAAGAGAAGAAAAGAGAAGGAAAGAAAAAGTTCGTTTGATAAAGAGAAGTGTAGATTCCCACTGCACTTTTTCTATGGGCCATTCGGTGAGTAATTATCCCAAAGGAAGCATCCTATTTTTCACAGCTGGATAGAAAGGAAGGAAAATAGAAGAGTCTGAAAATTAAAGTGATATAAAATAGAAAACATTTATAAGGGCTGTCACTGCTAAATCACAAAATTGAAGATGAGCAGTATAAATGGGTTTCATTGAAGAGCAAATTAGCTGTCCTGTGGAGTTCTCTAATAGCAAGAAAGCCACTGCACTTGGTCCAGCCATCTTGGCCAAAGAGTGTTCACCCTTGTTAAAATAAAGGTGCACTTTGATTGCTTCTGGACCAGCTCTCCATATTTCTCCCCACATTTGCTCAGGAATTTGGTTATGTCCCATGAGCATACCGAATTGAATTGATCAATGAAAATGGCATATGCGTTCATTTGTTTTAACTTGATTCTGATAGCTTCATCCATTAAACTTACAATGAAGTTGTAATTCTTTTTAAAAATATAAATTAAAAAACCTCCTGGCAATTCATAATCACTTTAGAATACATCAGGATGAATTCGTAAAGGTGATTCCTTTGCATTCAGTATTGCTGCTTTGTGCCTATGTTTTCCACTGATGATTTAGTAGTATAAATCCCCCTTATACATCATTGAAAGTGTTAGGATTTATACGGTGGAATATAGTATGCATTAGTCCTTCTAGAAAAGAGTGGATGACCTAGTAGAGTTTTATACCTTTAATTCCTACCGTTGTTTGTGGAATGGCATTTCGTAATGAACCATTGTATTTGGGAAAGCAGTGTTCTGCAAATAGCATAGATTATAACCAATATGGGATATTTTACTGTGCTTTCCATGGCGTCCCTCGGCTTCTCACTAAGATACATCCTCACAGCAAAGCATCTTTCATGGCCAAAGGAGAACATTAACCTCTGTTCTGCCCCTTCCCTATTGGGAGCACAGCACAGCTCTGATCAGCTCCTTAAAGGCCCTTTTTTTTACACTCTCTTGTAGATCCGCAGACAGTAGTTGCAAAGCATATTGGAACCTTGGCCAGTGGCACTCCTGAAGTCGGGAAGGTCATCATCAGCTCTTTCCTTTGGTAGCTTTCCTTCTATTTTTTTTTCTTTTTTGAGGTAGTGAAAACTGCTCCAAGTTGCTTCTGTGATCTCTGATTCTCCCCTTCTTTTTATATCCTTTTCTCCTTTCTCATATACCCACTGATGGAGCGATTGAATAACTTTCATTCATTCATTCAAGCATTTACTGAGTCCTGCTTCATGCAAAGCACTGTGCAATGTTCTGAGTTTTTAGAGTTATTCTTTTCCAGTGGTGATGTTCCTTTTAAAATTATAAAAGTAATACATATTCGTGGTAAAAATACAAACAGTGCAAAAGGATGTAAAATGAAAAGAAGAGCCCCTTCAAGCCCCTAGTCTCACTCCTTTGGCATATTCATCAGTAACAATTCCTTGTGTGTCTTTTCAGAACTTTTCTATGCATGTAATAGTGTGCATGTACATTCATGCATATATTTATGCATACACAGGTACATATCTGTACATACATGCTTTTTCAGGAAACACTAATTGGGACATGCTAAAAGCAATTTTGTGCTTCTACTTCCATGTACATCTTGGTCTGCTTTCCATGTCAGCACATGTAGTCTGCTGATTCACTTTAAGACCGCATGGTTGAAATGTGACTTTAGGAAAGCCCTGAGATTTTGATGAGTTTTCTGTAGAGGGCACTACAGATCACCAATTTTGAATGTATAAACTCAATTTTCATTCACTGTCCTCGGGTTTCTTTTGCTTTTCCTTTATATTGGGGACATAGTTATGTATTCTTTCTCTTTTTTTAATGCCCACAGCACCTGGTATTCCTAGGTGGTCTCCCATCCAAGTACTAACCAGGCCCGACCCTGCTTAGCTTCTGAGATCAGATGAGATCAGACACGTTAAGGGTGGCATGGCCTTAGACTAGTTATGTATTCTGATACTTGAAGGATTCCAATGGCTTGCAAATAGTTTGGGCAAAAGTTAAAAGTAGCTTGATCAGTTTCCTTCCCCACATACCAGGTATCTACTCTGGCCTTGGACCACTCTCAAAGTAGCTCCCCAGTCTCCAGAGCTTGTCCCAGTACTTGATGACAGTTTCTTTTCTCCTTTTCATAAGTTTTCTGTAGTGTCAGCCTACATTTTCTGGTCTGGCCTCATTGACTATAAAGTTCTTGCTTATTTGGACATACCGTATCCTCACTGGTTTTCATTTGCCCATGTGCAATGTGACTCCTCTCTCAAAAATCTGCTAATTCTATGTCACCCTTATTTGAGCATTTACTATACGTTAGATATTGTGAGCCTCGTTTCTTTTATTCCTCACAACAAACTCATGAGGGAGGTGCAGTAATTCTCCCCAAATGATACATGAGGCACAACCTTCTAGGGTCAGATAAACTTGGGTTCAAATTTCAGCACTTCCACCTACTAGCTGTGTGACCTTGCACAATGTCCTTAACCTTTCTGTGCCTCTTGTGTCATTTGGGGATAATTACTGCACCTCCCTCGTGAGTTTTATGAGGATTGAAGGAAGTGAAGCTCACAATATCTAATGTACAGTAAATGCTCAGATAAGTGAGCTGGCTTTTAACCAGCATGTGTACTGTCTCCCTTAAGTCACCAAGTGCTTGTTGGCTGGCCAGTCATAACAGAGCAGCCCTAGCCTTTCTGTGAGCCTGTGATTCTCTAAGGGCAGGCCACAACAGCCACTCCCTGACTCTGTGCAGCATGACAGGCTCCGCAGGAGGGTCCTATTGAGAGTTCTCTCTTGCTGGAATAGCATTTTCTTACACACTAAACCATGGGAAAGTTTTTTATGGGGAGGAAAGGGGAGGACTTCCTGCTTATAATTCGAGCTGAGAAGAGATTCCCACTTTGTGAAGCTCCACAGTCCTTCCTGTAAAATGCTCTTATAAGACCTCAGGCAGAATCAGCAGCTGTTGGGCATTTTTGTTTCATCTCTTCATGCTCCACCTCAGAGATACAGATTTACAACCCTACTTTGACCTAAAACAGCAACATACAAGAGAAACTGGTCTTTTATTTGCCAAATCAGAGTTCTCCAGTTTCTCTATCAATTCTGCTGCCCTAGGTATTCCTTTGTGAATTCAGGTTTATCTGAATGAGGTATCTAAGAGAAGCACATGGTAACTAGATGATTTCTATCCCAGTCTCTTTCTTTCCCTGGTCTCCAATCCTGATTCTCCAACTGCCTTGCCTTTATGCTTTAGGGATTCATAATCAGGATATGGTCATGGCCCAGTTGCTGAATTGGGCATTTCTGAGTCTAGAAGAGAGGTCATTCCAGATGTTAGGAAAATGCCTTTTATTTCTTCAGCGTCTGGTAGAAATCGAATGGTTGGAAGAGTGTTTTGTTTGTTTACTTACTTATTTTCAAGTTTTTACTTTTATTCTGTTTTATTCCCAGCACTAGAAAATAAACCTGAAAATCTGGAAAGGGAAAGACCAAACCAATAGTAATTGCTCTGGAATTGTGGGACTTTTTCAGTAATAAATGTCTAGATGATGTGTTTATTCCAGTTCCAATCCAATTGAATTCAACAAATATCTGTTGAATGCCTGCTGTGGAAAAGATAAAGAATGAGTAAGACATGGCTCTCACCCTCCAGGAGTTCACAGTTAACAGGGAAATCAACATATACACTGTTAATTCTCATCCAAGGAAGACAATAATAAAGGTATATATAGAAGTTTAAACAAGGTGCTATGGGAGTATTGGAGGAGTGAAAAAAAACTTTAATTAGGGAATCTGGAAAGATTGTTTTTGAGAAAAGAAGGTTTTGAGCATGGTCTTAAAGAATTGATGAGACTATTTATAGGCAGACATTGAGGTTTAGGCTGAGGAGCCACTCACTCTCTCTCTGGGTATGAGAGCAGAGAATGACGATTGGTCTGTTAGGGCAGACAGCGGTAGGAAATACAACTGGAAAGGTACGGCTGATGCAATTTATGAAGAACCTTGATATAGGCTTAAGGGTTTGGACTTGCTCTGTAGACTAAAGAAGTCTTAGATTAGCACCCCCACCCCAAATCATAGAGGAATCTCTTCCCTATCATCACAGCCTCTGGGTGTTTCACAGTGGTCTCTGTACAGATGCTTTCCAGTTACACTCATATTCATTTGATGAAGATTCTCTATGTGAGAAATACTCCACTTTAAAAAACATGTCACATGGGATTGATTTAAATGGTCCCAATATTATCAATCATGCATTTAATTTATTTCTCTCCCCAGTAGTGTATGTACTTTGATTATATTGACTAAGATTACAGTCCACGTTGATATAACCCAAGAGTAATTATTGATGATCTAGGTGGTATTGCATTTGAAATTTATCCTACTCTGTCTTCAGTTCCATTCATTTTGAGCTTATACTAAACCAGTTCTAACTGTTCCATCAGGTGGCTCTTTTACTGGCTCTATTTGTTGTCTTTCTCTGGTGTTCCTAGAATGACAGATTAAATTATATCAGATGCTTCTCTCTCTAAGATATGTTAACTTTGCACCATCCTCTTTTACCATTCAGCCTGTCATCCTATCACAAACAGGCATTAGCTTCATTTGGCATGATTTGTGTTTGAAGAATCCATATTAACTACTGTTTATCACTCAGGTTTCCCCTAGGTACTCATAAATGACTGCCTTAATAATTGTCCTCACAGCTTACCAGATATTGAAATTAAATTTATGAGTTTAATTCCATGAGTTCCCTGGGGATTTCTTTTAAAGAAAAATGGAACAAGGCAGTTTCATGACTCATAGCAACTCTTCCATAATAAACCAGTGTGATTAAAAAAAAAACATTTTGCAAGGAAACAAATTTCAGTTTTAGCCTTCCAAAATGATTATTATAAAAGTTAACAAATAATAAGATGTTCTGAAATACTAAAAGACATCTTGTGTTCTTTAAAACTCTGTATTTACTGCACTTACACATATTCTTAAGGGCCACAACAGATGACTAAAAGTGTTAATCCACTAGTTTATAGTCCTTTGTGAAATTTGGTCTTTTTATATTCAAATTATTGCCCACTTTATATTCAAAAATAGCCCAATAATGGCACTTTTTAAAGGTTATTTTGTAAGTGCTGTCAGTCAGGCATATGCTAAAGTACTGTTTCAGGTTTTTGAGATAAACTTGCCTGCCAAAATTGTGGTTAACTATTTTATAACTGAATCATAATGCACAGACCTGAGACCTGAGTCTTCTCTTCACTGAGTGCAGTGCGGGGAGAATTGTAAGTAGGCTGTAGATGGACCATAGTTACCTCTAAAATTTGTGACTGACTGGGAAAGGATTGATGTACATTTGATAGCCAATGTAGGATGCCTCGAAAAGGAGGGATGCATAGAACATTCAGTGAATGTTCTTGGTCAAGTTTAGATGTCTATAATTGCCCAGCCAAGACTGCCTGCTACTCTAGGTAGGAATGTGTGGAACGACTGGTTGACATCAGTCATAGTAGGAAATTAATCAGTTTTCTCCAACTGAAGCAGTGAAGAGCAACATGCTGATGCAATAGTCCCCCTTTTCTTAACATTCCATAGGAAAGTGGTCAGACGGCGCCTCCTCTTTGAGCCATCACCAGTCCCCTTCCCAGTGACTTGGTCCAAGAGGCAAATTATGTTTAAAAGCAATTTGGTGGTGTCATCTTTTTTCATTAGGTATGGCAGATATTCTGGAAGCTCTGTCATGGTGCATTTTGCTTTGGTGCCTGTCACGACTATAGTGCATAGGTTTTTTACTTGTTCATATGAATGTTTTTATTTCAGAAACTGATGTCTAGGGCCATGAAGCAGCTGAGCAGTGGGAAAATCCTCCACTATGCAATCATGGTCTGGGATAATATTTAGGAAGAGAGAACATGCATAAGTTACCTACCAACCTGACGGAAATGGATTCCAAACCTGGCATACCATGCCTCACTCTTCACCAGTGTGCTCCTGAAAGAGAAGCCCATGGTGAGCAGTTTAGAGTTTGTTACTGGGAGGGAAACATTGGGTTTCAGGAGAAAGTATTTAGATGGCATTTTAAGAAGCCATTCCTTTTTTTGGTAGAGTAGAAAAATCTACCTCTGAGCCTGTGGTGTGATCTTTTTCTCTAGATGAACACGATGACTATCTCTCGTGCATTTTTCTGATATTTATTCTGCAAATCAGCTGCATGAACCCCTGCCACTCTCCTGAATAAGCTTCCAGGCATTACGTGCATGCTGTGTTCCTGTGGAGGGATGGCAGTAATCTCTGCTAAGATAAACTGGAGCTTCTGTGGATAAAGCATAAACACAGTGAAGTGTGTATGGCTGGAAGATTTAATGCCTCTACAGGTAATTTTTTTTGGAGGGAGGATCTGGCATTTAATCAAATCCAGAGTCATTATGTAAATTTAATCACCTTGCAACACACTAGTAATTTTATTATCTCCTTTTCACTTGACAGTGCTTAGATACAAGTTGGGTTTGGAATTCCAGAGGTAGAGCACTCTGATTGGAGGCATATTAAGGAAAAGGTACTGTGGAAATGAGATAAAAACTTTATTCTTGCTATTGATTGTCATCTTTGTACATGTACAGATGTCCAACAATGGGTTTTTACAATGAAGTGTGAAGATTTAAAGATTTCCACCTTTCATAAAGCCCCCAATAATTTGCAAAGAACCTATTTTGAATGGACTATGTTAAATCTACTCCTGTCATATAGAAAACCTTAGCACTGAATGAGATGTGGTTCAAACTCGCCCTAACACAGGGGCCTCCTTCACATTTGCGTAGCCCATTTTGATGTGGCCACTGGTTACTAGCATGATGTCTTGTGTTGGATTATTTAAGCCATAAGATCTATTTAAAGTTAAAGACAGTATTTCCATTCATCAACACCAGCTTCAGTAGATGTTTAAAAGGTTCATTGGGGTTGATGATCCTGGATAGACATTATCCATCACCACATCACTGTTCATATTATGAGGCTGAGGAAGAAAAAACCTGGTTAAGTTGGATTTCCCAAAGGGCACTTGGGTTTTTGACATTGTGATTCACACTAATGATAGTGTCTTAAAGTAATGAAGCTAACTACTTACAGAGTGAAATTAGAAAGGAGGGAAGAGGGAAGACATGATAAGATGTTGAACTAAACTCGCTAAGGCAGAAGAAATGGCATTTGGGGTATCTTTTCTTCCACTTCTCTGTTTCACTTTCCCCATTTTTTCTTATCTCTTAACCTGAAAGAAACTCTTGAGAATATCCCTTCTCCTGTGGACAAAAACTCCATGAGCTCCTCCATCCATATGCTGGAACATGGAGGCCCCTAGTCAGCCAGGCAGCCTGGAAGACATCATCATCTGATGTCTTCCTTGGTGTATCTTGCAGAAATGGAAGCCAACAACTCAGGGAAATGCCCCTAATTTGGGTACAATTCAGATGACCAGGTTTCCCCTACCTAGAGTGCTACTTATTCCAGTGAAAACTTTTCTTTTTTTTTCTAAAACTCCTCATTAACTCCATGAATCATAACATGGCCTCATACCAAGAAATCAAAATGGCATAACTTGGATTAAGATTGAAGCGCTTTACTATCCAATTTCCCATCAAGCTTATTTGTTCTCTGTTTACTACCGATACCTCAGCTTTCTCTTCCTAAAATGACTGTAATAATCACTACCTACTCTAAGGGTTGGTATAAGGATTCAGTGAGACACGGATATGAAAGTATCCAGCTCTAGGTCTGGCCCAGAGTACATGCTCAGTGAGGGCAGGTTGAATCAGAATGATCTTATGCTTAGGAGTCTAAAGGGCTGACTTTTGAGAGGTATTTATATATATATATTAGATACAAGTTCTTTGTGAGATACGTGGTTTGAAAATATTTTCTCCCAGTCTATAGCTTGACTTTTTTATTCTTTTAACAGTGACTTTCACAGAACAATACTTTTAAATTTTGATGAAGTCCAATTTATCAACTTCTTTTTTATAGCTCATGCTTTTGGTGCCATATCTAAGAACCCTTTACCTAACTCAAGATCATGAAGATTTTCACCTATTTTTTTTTCTAAAAATTTTATAGTTTTATGTTTTACATTTGGATCAATTATCCACCTCGAATTGATTTTCGTATAATGTGTGAGCTTTAGGTCAAGGTTACATGTTTTACCTATGGATGTAAAATTATTTCAGCACCATTTGTTGAAAATACTATCTTTTCTCCATTGAATTGCTTTCACCTTTGTCAAAAATCAATTGGCCATATTTATGTGAATCTATTTCTGGACTCTGTTCTGTTTCATTGATCTGTTGTTCCTTTCCTTTGCCAATACCACACTGTCTTGATTACTGTAGTTTTACAATAAGTCTTAAAATCAAATAGTGTTATCCTTCCAACTTTATTCTTTTTCAAAAAAATTTTAGCTCTTTTAGTTCCTTTGCTTTTCAAATAAATTTTACAATCTACTTACCTGAAAATATAAAAAAGTTCTGTTGGGATATTGATTGGAATTGCATTAAATCTGTAGATCAGCTTGGGAAGAATTGACACTTTTACTGTTTCCTTCAATCCATGAACACAGTATCTCTCTGTATTTAGATATTTTAAAAATTTCTTTCATCAGTGGTTTATGGTTTTCAGTATATAGTGTCTGTACACATTTTGTTAGATTTACACTTAAGTATTTTATTTTGTTTGAGCTATTGTAAATTGTATGTGTTTTTTTTTTCAAATTTTAGTTTCCATTATTACATTGGGAGTGTATAGAAGTATGATTGATTTTTGTATGTTGAACTTGTAACCTACCACCTTAATAAACTTACTATTTCTAGGAAGATTTTTTTCGGTAAATTCCTTGGGATTTTCTGTGTAGACGGTTAAGTTGCCTGCAAATAGAATTTTATTTCTTTCCAATATTTATGCCTTTTATTTATTTTTCTTACCTTATTGCATTGGCTAAGACCAGTATGATGTTGAATTGGTGGTGAGAGAGGATGCTTTGCATTGCTCTTGATCTTAGAGAGAAATAACTTAGTCTTTTGCCATCAAGTATGATGTTATCTGTAGTTTTTTGGAGATGCTTTTTACCAGGTTGGGGAAGTTTTTCCTTCTATTTCTACTTGCTGAGAATTTTTTATCATTAATTTATGTTGACTTTTCTCAAATGCTTCTTCTGCATTAATTGGTATAATCATGTAGTTTTTATTCTTTCGACTGTTAATATGGTGAATTACATTGATTGGTTTTTCTATTATTGAACCAACCTTCTAATCTCATGATAATTTCAGTTGACCGTGATATATTATTTCTTTATATATTGATGGGTTTCATATGATGATATTTGTTAAGAATTTCATGTCTGTATTCATGAGGGATATTAGTTTATAGTTTACTTTTCTGGAACTTTTTGTCTGATTTTGGTATCAGGATTAGGTTTGTCTCATTAAATATGTTGGGAAGCATTTTCTTTTTCTATTTTTTGAAAGAGATTGTGTAGAACTGGTGTTATTTCTTCTTTAAATGTTGTGTAGAATTTGCTAATGGAATCATCTGGGCCTGAAGATTTTTTTCCAGAAGTTTTCAACTACAAATTCAATTTTTTTAATGATTATATAATTGTCCAGTTTATCAATTTCATCATGGGTGAGTTTTAGCAGTTAGTGGTATTTAAGGACTCATTGCCTTTTTAATCTTTACTCTGTGAAGTAGGCAAGACAGATAGTCTTAGCTCACTGCTCAGAACAGTTCCAAGTACATAGTAGAAGCTTAGTTAATATTGATAGGATGAAATTGGTAAATGAACTCCATTTAACAAATGTGGAAACAAAGGTTCAGAGTAGTGAAATGACTTGTTCAAAATTATTTTGTTCATAAATGGCAACACCAGGACTCAAACTCAAAAACAAAAATAGCTTTTGAAGAAGAGAAAATGAGAAGGGAACTAATTCAGCATCTATTTTGTGCTAGACATTGCTGGGTGTTTTCATATAATATGTCTCGTTTAAATTCCGACAACAATCCTGTGATATAGGTGTTGCTGTTTCCATTTTAAAGTCGAAAGAAGTAAGGCTCTTTATTAGTCAGGGTCCTAACAGGAAACATATGGCACACTCAAACTGGGATAGTTTGAGGAGGGTTTAGTTAAAGGACTATTTACGAGGTCAGCAGGGTGTAGAGAAACCACAAGGGCTAGTATAGTGAGGCTGTTACCCCCACCACCACCACCGCCCAGGCCCAAAGGGATGAAGAAAAGGAGAATCTAGAGAGAGAACATATAGATGGAGAGACCTCTAAGCAGGTAGCTTTGAGATGAACAGTGGTCTTTGATCAAGGGACATTGCTAACTCCACACAAGGTGATTTCATAGGTGGAGGGTGAACAGCTAAGAGAAAACTACACTCTTCTCCCAGTAATTAATCACTGGCCAAAGGTCATTTCTGGCCAGACCCTACCGGAAGCCCAGAGGCCAGTGAAGCCTGTTGGTATAATCCATACCAGTCAGTTTCCTGGGGAGGAAAGCAGGATAGAGACTGAATCTGGAGAATAAAGAGGTTAAGTAACCTGTCGAAGATCACACAGCAACCTGGTAAGAGGCAGATCTAGAATTCAAATTCCAAGGCTCCAGTTTCTGACACTGCACTTGTCCATCTTCCCCAGGGGACTGGCTTTCAGGGCCAAAGTATTAGAAAAGGACCTTTGATAAATCCCACAATGTGTATATGTTCTCATTTCATTTCTCCGTGACCTGCAATGTAAATGCAGCTATGTTGGTATCATAAATTAGCATTAAGGTACTGGGAAAGAGAATGTTAGGAGGTGAAAGGAGTTCTTTCTGCCTGAGCGAGGAGCCAAGAAAGGTGATGAAAGTTAGGGGAGAGGACATAAGAACCGAACCATGAGCAGGCCAAAAGCAAGCAAATTAGGCTAATATTGACTGAGTGCTTTCTATGTGCCAAGTACAGAAGTCGACAGAGGTTAAAGGGTTCTGAAAAATCAAGTTTGCATAAAAAGGAAAGAAGCCCTTTGAGGAGTTTGTGTCATTCTGGGGCACTAGAGGTGAGAGGATTTGTGCATTCTGACTCTGGAATTCAACTGATAAAGCACTGGATGGAGGCCCAGATGGCTGTCTTGAGCAGCTCGAGGTCCTTGCTAAGAGCCCAGCCTGCTGGTGGGTGAAATAAGTAAGAGTAGAAGGAGGCGAGAGAAGTGGCCTCCATGACTTAGCTGACACCTGCAATTTGCTTAGGTGTGTATAATCTGTATCTTAAAACCCCTCACATTGGGCAAGGCAGGCCACTATGCAACCAGCAACCACTGAAGTGGGGCTTTGGGCTGAGAGACAGACCGTCTTCAAAACTGAGGGTTAGACCTCCCTGCTTCCCTGCTGTGATCTCTATAATAGCAGCCTCAGGCAGCAACACCCAGTCTGGTCTACCTCCTCTCAGTGTCTCTATCTAACGTTTTCTGTGGGGGCTCTGGTTGCATGGGAACTGGTTTGAGCAAGACTACCTTGACCACCAACTCTTACAGTATCTAGCTCAGTAGTAATTCTCAACCTCAGCTGGACATTAGGATCATCGGCGGGCAGAGGCAGCTTCATATCCTTGTGACCAGTGCAATTATACAGGGTCCCATGCTCAGAAGGGGGCCCCATGGTAGGGCTTTAATGCTGTGTGGTTGCCATTTGAAATTATTAATAATTTTATCTTTGAACCTGTGTTTTATAAGTGAAGTCCAATGGGACAGTAGAGCATGCACTTGGTGCTTGCAACCTCGATTTTTTCACATGTTGTTCCACTTACCACTACCTACCCATATCTTCAAGATGGGTTTTTGACTGTCACTCCCTTGATTCCTTGTTCCTTGGGACCCTCTTTCTTGATCCCATCCATATCCATCCAGTGGGAGCCTGGACATAGGGAAGGTCAAGGTCAGATGCTTGCACCCTGCAGCCTCTCGGGGTAGGTCATGAGAATGACCATCCTTGTACCTGGTTCATAGTACTAGGCATGTTCAGTGGGCAACTCAGTGGGGGCAAGCCTCTTGTCCATTCCTGATCGGGGTACCTAGTCTGTCCTTGTGGAGAGGTTGCAGTACCCTTGGGAAGTGCATATATGCTATTGGTTGGGATGGCAGGCTCATGGGAAGGGGGGTGATGCCTTGCTCAATTCCCCTGCCCTCTAACAAGACACAACATGTCAGTCCAGCAGTGGAAGGGGGTACCCAACAGTTGTCAGGCCCAAGCACGCATATATGACACAAGTAATGGGGTGGAGTTCCCAGGTGCCTATAATGGTCTACACTTGCCCCATGAGTATTTTCATGCCCTGGAGAGTGTCCATTGGTCCTACTCCATATCTGGATGAGTTTCTCTTCCTCCTTCCACCTCTCCTGATTCTGCCTTGTGTTCATCTCCTTTGGCCAGCTCAAGGCACCTTACAGGGATAAAGCAGTCAATACAAATTATGCAATTTTGGTGATTCTGCATATGAGTTAAACGCTCTGATATTTTTATTTAAAATTGGCATCGTATAGTATAAAGATGAATGGTAAAAACGCATGTTAATAATTTAAAATTTTACTTTTCCTTAACTTAGAATGACATTGAAAAGCCAGTAGAAAATATCATGACAAATTGAATGAGACACTGCAGAAGAAAGGAAAAATCTTTATATTTTAGTACGTTTAATGGCGCCATTAACCTGTTTTTTGAACAAGGGGACCCACATTTTCATTTTGCACTGGGTTCCATAAATTATTTACCCAGTCTTGCCTGGGTATATACTTAAGACATATGAGTTCATCCAACCTTTTGATATTGTATAGGGCTCCAGGCATCTGTATTTTTAAAGGCATCTCAGAGAGTCTGTCATAGAAAGAAATTACAGATAAGCAAGGAAGGAAAGCTAGAATAAACTCTGTGGTTCTATATTTGAGTCAGAGATTTCCATATGAAAAATAAACATATAAACATATCTATACCCACATCTATAAATATGTATGTAAAGATAGATACAGAAACACTGATATGTGTGTATACATGGATTATTTTACATGCATGTGTCTCCTACCTCAGTTCTCTGATGGATCTAAGAAAAGTTTTTTTCCTAGTTTTTTCCTAGTTTTTTTCTAGTTTTTCTTGTAAGGATAGGAATGATGACTTCCAAGCTCTTATCGGAGCTGAAATCAGGAGGCTATTTCAAAATTTATATAAAAAGTCACAAGTCCTAGAATAGCTAAACAATTTTGAAAAAGAATAAAATGGAAAGAATCAGTCTACCCGGTTTCAAGACTTATTATATGGCTACATTAATCAAGATAGTGTGGTTTGGCAGAGGGATGGACACACCGATCATTGGAACAGAATAGAGAACCAAGAAATAGACCCACACAAATATGCCCAACTGATTTTTGACAGAGTTGCAAAAGCTATTCCATGGAGGAAGGATAGCCTTTTCAACAAATGATGTTGGAGCAATTGAACATTCACAGGCAAAAACAAACAAACAAACAAACAAACAAAGCAGTCATACCTTATGCATATATTATCCCAAAATGGATGATGTAAGTTTTTAAAATGTAAAACTATCTTTTAGAAAACAAACAGGAAAAAATCTTTTGGATTTAAGGCGAGGCAAAGATTTCTTAGACTTAACACCAAAAGGCTGACATCACCAGCATGTCACGTTGATGTTACATTATGAGAAAGGCATTTTACCTCCATACTATCCTTCCCCAAAATACATAATCCCAATTTAATCATGAGACAACATCAGACAAACCTGAATTTGGGGACATTCTACAAAATATCTGACAATTAATCTTTAAAATTGTCAAGGTCGTGAAAAACAAGGAAACACAGAAATTGCTATAGACTAGAAGCAACTAGGAAGATATGATGACTACATGCAACATACTATTCTTGATTTTCAATCCTGAACAGAAAGAAAAAAGGCATTAACAGAGAAACTTATGAGGTACATCGTACAAAATAACTGATCAGTGTTCTTCAGGGTGTCAAGATCATGGAAGACATGGAAGGACTGATGAACTGTCATAGATTGGAAGAGACTTAAGACATATGACAACTAAATGCAAAATGTGATATCCTGAATTTGGTCCTGGAACAGAAAATGGATATTAGTAGAAAAACTGGTGAAATTAAAAAAAAAAAAAATCGATGGTTTAGTTAATAGTATTGTTTCAAGATTAGTTTCTTAATTTTGATAACCATGGTTACTTAAGATTTCGACCTGGGGAATGCTGGATGAAGTGTGTGAGGCAGCTGACTATGCTTTTTTTGCAACTTGCTTGCAACTTTAAAATTATTTCAAAATAAACTTAAAAAATAAAGCCCACTTCCCCCAGGATATTCTAATGTATAGCCAGGGCTGAGGACCGATGCTAGCTCATCCATTAGGTTCTGCATCATGGGTTTCCACTGTATTCTACTCTCTAGCCTGCTTTTTCTCCATCAAAATTGAACTGCTCTGGAGGGATTTGTTTTCAACTAGAGTCCCTCACAATTCATTTTAACTCACTTTCTAAACAAGGAATACCAGCCCTTGATTGGAGGCAGGAGGCTGGCATTGTGGGTGGTTAGGGCCAGGTGTTTCAAGACAGTGAGAAGCAAGGATGGCCTCATAGGGCGATGCTCTGGTCTTAGAAAGCAGCCTTAGGTAGAGATAGTCAACATCTTGGATAGCAAATTCCTGTTGCTATGACAGCTTCCAAGAGCACACTTGTCTCATTAGAGCCTGGGGCTTATTCAGTTGGCTCCACCCTCTTCCTGGAGTGCTCTGTTTATTAAAAGGGCCCTGCCCTTTATTTTGCTAGGATTAGTCATTATGGGTTGGTGAACTGCCCTTTCCCCCCCTCCACCCCAGCTTTTCATCTGCACCCTAAAAGGGAGGGCTGTGTCTTTGGGCCTGCTGAGAGTCCTTCAAGAGAGCTGATCTGAGAGAAAATTAAGAACAGCTGGGGGTAGACACAATGACATCATATGCCTCTAGCATGAAAGGCAGCTCAGAAACTCCGAATCAGGAAGAAGAGAAAAAATAATGGGAATTGGAGAAAGGGGCTGAGATTTGGGAACTATGCAAAGGCTGATTACTGGGGAAGACAAGAGAGGAGATTAATCTCAGAGCACAAGAGCTAGCTGAGACATTGAAACTCTTAGTAAGGACCTATTAATCTAGTATTTAGCACTTAGAGTCTATAGATTTAACAGCTAAAACTAAACAAGGACAGATTGGTGAATGCTGTGATAATGCCCTGAGGCAACCTGTGGTTAGGAGTAAGATTAACAAAGAAAATGGTTAGAAACAGCTTTATTTGTAGAATAAGTTACAAATTGGACCCTTTGTATATAGACTTTCTTCTTTTCTTGATTGTTCTGTATGAGATTGCTTGGCTTACATGTAAAAGTACGTTTATTTACTTTTTACTTTATCATTTGTTCAAAAGCAATAGATTCCTCTACATAAAATACTGATGATTGTTTGGAATGGTATATCCTTAGGAAACTGAACAATAAATTTGTTCAGCTTGAAGGGGCATTAGAGATGATGTAGTCCAAACCTAATTTTACAAGTAAGGAAATTGAAGCCTTAGAGAGATAGGTGATAGCTCCAAGATCACACCGCTATTATGTGACAGAATTGTGTTGCAGCTTAGGTCTACAAATTCCCAGGCAAGTGCTGTTTTTACCCCATATCTGTTTTACCTAGTTTAGCCATGCCCAAAGAGAGTCTAAACTTCTATCCCTATATTACTACTAGTGACTATCAGTGGCTATCACAGATAAAATGCAGGCCACCTGGGAAGAATCAGCCTACTTCTACAGAATTCTCAGAATCCTTAGCATATTAAGCATGATGTGCAAAAGTCACAGTGAAAAACAAAGTACCAATATGTACTTTGTTCGGCATTTATTTTATTAAATCTTTTCCTCTATGTGTCATCCTTAAATATAATGATGTTGCTCTGTTTAGCAGTTTTTAAAACATTATCAAGTTTAAATAGCAGTATCTGGCAATACATAGTTACATTGTCTGTTTCAAGCAACCAAACACAGAACTGATATACTTGAAGCTGTGCAATTATGGCAGTTACTACCATTTGTTGATACCTTATCTTAATTGCAGATTATCTCTTTGATCAGTGAATAAACCTTTTGAAGAGTGAATGTACAACCTAAACCTAGTAGAATAAGAGTAGAGTCCCTAACATTAGTCTGAGAAATCTGATTGAAAGTTATAACCCAGATAGTATGCTTCATCAAAAAACTTCCATTGTAACCTTAGAAGTTACTGAGCATTAGTCCTCTTAAATAACATGTCTTCTGAGGAGTGCAACTATTCCAAAAGAAAGACAACACACTTAATAGACCTTAGCAAACAAAGTAGAATTAATGAACTAGTCAATAATGGAAAACAAACTGGAGTATCACTGAAGAGCGAAGGGAACATATTGGAAACAGAAAGCAGGAATAAACAGTTACAAAGAAGTATTTAGAAATATCAGCTATGAAAAATAAGAGTTGAAATGAAGAATTTAACAAAATATTACATTAGTTTCAGGTATACACCATGGTAATTAGACATTTATATAACTTACAAAGTAATTGATCACTTCGATAAGCCTAGGACCCATCTGACACCATACATAGTTATTACAATATTATGGACTGTAGTTTCTGTGCAATACTTTTTATCCTGTGACTATTTTTATAACTGCCAATTTGTATTTCTTAATCCCCTCACCTTTTTCAGCCATTCCCCCAAACTCCCATCTGGCAACCCTTGAAATGTTCTCTGTATCTGTGAGTTTGTTTCTGTTTTGTTTTTTCATCTAATATTGTGTGTCAACTGTAACTGAATAATAAGTATTAAAAATAAAGAAAAATAAAGAACTTGGAGTGGGGAGGCTAATAACAAGATGGATATAGATGAAGAATGAACTAATGAGGTGAAATACCAGGTTGATTATCTTTCCCAGAAGGCATCAGAAAGGGAAAAATTATTGGGAGATATTTTTTAAAACCTTTAGAGACATAGAGGATGGAAGGATAAATGTCATCAGTAAAAGAGAAGCCCAAGAAGAAGAGAAAAAAGTAAGCGGAAGGGAGTTAAGTGTTTGAAGAAATAATGGTGGAATATGGATGCCCCCAGTTGAAAAGGATTCAGAGTTTGCCAGACAATATATAAGATAAAACCTATGTCTAGATACATGGTAAAGATAAAAAAAAAATATCAAAGACAAAGAGAAGACTTCTCAACAAGAAAAAGCAGGTCACCTACAAAGGAACAAAATCATATTGATGTCCCAGTACTCAAAATACAAGAAGACAGTAGATTGCTAATTTTCTAGGTACTGAGGGGGAAGAACTTAGAACCTAGAATTTAATACCCAGCTAAATATTATTTAAATGCAAGATTGAAATAGTCTGTCATTCAAGGCCTCAGAAAGTTTACCACACAAAGGATCTCTTTGAAATAAGTCCAATAAAACAGTATATACAATAAATAAAAATGGATAGATTTCCCCAAAAGCCTCTCACAAATATTCCTTTGATTTATCAGGTTCATCAAACCTCCGCTTACTTCGATAGCATTTCCAGGATCAAGTTCTTTGGAGGGAGCCAGAGTGTGGAGCTTGTATGCTATTTTGTAGAAACCATGAGTGGCTCTTTTCTGCTTTTGTTACGGTCTTATCTTTTCTGTTAAACTTATAAACTACCCGAGGACACAGTATTATTCATTTCTCTATTCTCAATAGTATCTTTCACAGAACTCTCTACAAGGTAGGTATTCATTAAATGTCTATGGCAGGAAGGAAAGGAGAGAGGGAGTGAGGGTATTTTAAGGCTGGAACATGAAGCTATGATTGTTTCAATTTGAGAGAATAGCTTTTCTCACCTGTTTTTGTGACATTCTACTGTGTGTCAATATTTTGCACTGCAGTGGATCACGTTTAACATGTTCAGTCTGACTATGAGTGACTTGAAGATAATTGAGCATTATTCATTTCACTAACAAAATATCAAAAGCAACCTGCTTATTTTGACTTTTTTTGTTCATTTACTTGATTTACCATGGCCCTCAAACTCCCTCTGAGTCATTAATGATGGAAAGTGATATGCTCACATACCAGTAAACATCCCCAAGTCAGGAATAAGAAGGGAAAGTAATCCACAAGGGTTTTATTTTGTCTGGAATTTGTCAACACATCTCCACAGAACTGGTGAAAATCTCTTGCCATTCCTCTTTTTGCTTGTCTGTGTCTGTATAACAAGTGCTCACTGAGACAGCATAGGTAATGCACACCTGTTGGCATCTAAACCCTAAGAACTCAGTCTTGAATCAGACACCTTCGCCTTTCAGAGAAGAACTAAGTGGGTGGGTAGTGTTTCACACTTTTCTTTCCCTTGGCATTATTTGGAGGCAGGCAGAGCAAGAGACACCAGGTCTGAGAGGGACGTCAGAGTTATTTCTTTATACACTTCCTGTAGGCATATGTCATCTTTTCCACCCATCTGAAAAACATTTGTGTATGTGTGAGATGTTTGCCTGTGAACTATTTTCACTTTCCACAGTTGTCATTTTGTTGCAGATCCCAAAGAAAAGGAGCCGGACAAAACAGAAAATGACAGTAGCAGACCCCACCCCACCCCCACCAAACACATATATGACACTTACACATCTTGGAGGCCAACATTATCAGCAGCAACAAATACCAGCAGAATTCTTTCCCACCATCCTCTGCTCTATGTTTCCTCACCCCCGATACAGTTCTTGGCTATGCGCTTTTAACATTGAGTTGAGGTTGTTCGCAGAAACTCTGGCATCTGGAATTATTTGAGTTCCTGCTCAGGTACTTGGAATTCTTACTAAAATTTTTTAGAAAATCATATAACATTTGAACACTACATCTGTTTAATTCAGTAAATAGTCATGGAGCACCTGCTTATTGCAAGCTCAACTCTGGGCAACGCCCAAGTACGCCTATCAGTGCGAAGGAGGTGCTGGGGAGGAATACAAATAGACTGGAGGTTCGAAGCAGGGATAATATCCTGGTGGAACAAAAGGAAAGACCTCTTGAGAAGATAGCCTTGGGGACTGGCCTTAAACGATTGGTAGAATTTCTATAGGCAGAGGCTTTCCAGGAGGCAAGAACAACTTGAGTAAAAGTAACAAGGTGAGCAATCATAGGATCCATTTAGGGCTGTAATAGTACCTGTGTATTGAGTCATTACTCTGTGCCATGCATAGTGTTAAGGGTTGTACATGCATTCTCTTGTTTAATTGTCACTCACAACAATCTCATGAGTTGTAGACAGTATCGTTCCTACTGTACAAATCAGGATACTAAGGTTCACAACAATTAGTAAACTTGGTCACCTGCTAAGAGATGGCAGAACAGGAAATCAAACAGGAATTCAGGCTCCAAAGCGTTTTCTTTCATCCGTCCATCCGTCCGTCCATCCGTCCATCCTTCCTTTCTTCCCTCCTTCCTTTCTTCCCTCCCTTCCTCTCTCTCTTCCTCTCACCTTCCCTCTCTCATCTCTCTCTCCCTCTTCCATTTTTATTGGGATATAATAGACATATAATGCTGTATTAGTCTAAGGTGTGTAATATAATGATTTTATATATGTGTATTTTGTGAAATAATTACCACAGTAAGTTTAGTTAACATCCATCGGCTCATCCATCGGCTCACCACTAGGTTCTGTGCCTCAGAAATAAACTGGAAAGAATGGTTAGGGTCATGCTATGGAGACCTTTCAGAGTTAACTGAAGAATCCTGAACTTAAGGTGGCAGAACCGTAATGTTAAAGAAAAAGGGATTTTTCTATGACAGGAAACAAAGCGTCAGTAAGGGATCAGCAGACTGGGGACCAAAAAATAGTTCCAAAATTTTCTTCTTTTCTTCATTTGTTCTGCCCCTTCATGGGAAGAGAATGGACTAAGAAAGAACCTTCCCTGTGCCTCCTAGTGCTCTTGTGGAGAACTTCCACCTTTTTTTTATTTTTTATTTTTGCCAGTACTTTCTGTTCTGCTCCATTTTTTTGCCACTGCACATGGTCTTACCTCTGGAAAAGAAGGTCAGAATCTGAACTTCTTTGTCTAGCTGTAGAATTGGATTACTTAAATTTCAGTTCCTATTGTATTATCTTGGGTGACTGCAGCCTCTCTTACCTTTTTTATTAATTTTAAAGATTAAAGTGGATTTTTATATAGCTTCTCCTCGGTCATAAAAAGAGGATTCCTTAATTGTCCATGGTTATAATCTCCCTTTTCAAACTTATCCAGAAACTGGAAGGTCCGCTTGTCCTCACTTGATGGTTAGCTACCTCTTTTACCAGCCTTGTTTTAGAATCCTGAAGGAGCAAGATCTTGGGATCTTTAGACTTGCCAAGCTGTGGTCCAGTTTTTGACCTTCCATGTAAAAGATAACCAGGGGAGCCCTCAATGAACTTGGTGTTAGTTCAGGCAGAAGCCTTTAAAAAGATTTTATTTTTAAATAACTTTAGACTTGGCAGAAAAGTTGTAAAAATTCATCCAGCTTCACCAAATGTTAACACTTTACATAATCATAATAAAACTTCAAAACCAGGATATTAACATTGATACGATATTATTAACTAATTTACAAATCTTATTCAAGTTTCACCAGTTGTCCTACTGATATCCTTTTTCTGATTGGGGATCTAATCGACGATCCCACTCTAATCTGGAACAGTTAGTTCCTCAGTCTTTCTTTGTCTTTCATGCCCTTGACACTTTTGAAGAGTACCCATCAGTTATTTTGTAGAATGTCCTTCAATTTGGATTTGTCTGATGTTTTCTTATGATTATATTGAGTTTATGTTTTTCTGGCAAGAATATCACAGAAGTATGTGTGCATCATCATATTTGGTGGTTCATGATATCGATGTGTCATTAGTGGTGATATTAACTTTAATCATTTGGTTACAGGAGTGTCTGCCAGTTTTCTTCACTATAAAGTTACTGTTTTCCTCTTTGTAATTAATAAGAATCTTGTGGAGAGATACTTTGAGACTGCAAATATCCTAGTTATCATTATACTTCTGGCCACTAATTTTTGCATCACTTCATCTGTCTTAAAAATCATCAGTTCATTCTGATACCTTTTATTCCACCCTAACAGCACCCAGGTCATTCAACCCTTCCTCCTTTCCTTATTTTTAACTCTATTCTTCAACCTTGATGAAGCTGACACTTATTATTCAAAATATATTTACCTACTTGATCAACCCTAACATACAATGTTCTCACCTCCCTTCTTTTCACCCTGTTCCTGCCCACCCTCTGCAGGTAAGCAAGCTCATTCATTTCTGATTTATCATTTCTGTATTTCTTGTTGTACACATGAGCAGATGCATGTGAAATCTCTTATATCCAATTTTTCCTACATAAATAATAACATACTATAGAAACTCTTGCAATTTGCTTTTTCCTACTTAACACTATATCCTGGAAACCACTTTATGTCAGTTCATAGAGATCTTCCATATCCTTTTATTACAACTACATTAGAACTCCATCGTATGGATATATCATAGCTTATTCAGACATTCTCCTAGGTATGGGCCTTAGGGTTTTTCAATATTTTGAAATGACAGACAATGCTGCAATAAAAAATATGGTACATATGTGTTTTTGTATTGTCAGAAGTGTATCTTCATGGTTAATTCTTAGAAGCAGAACTGCTGTTTCAAAAGGTAGGTGGATGTTAGTTTTGTTAGCTATCGAAAAATCCTTCTCCGTGAGAATTGTACCAATGTGCATTCCTACCAGCAATGTTTGAGAGCACCAGTTTCTCTGCAGTCTCACAAATAAAATGTGTCCTCATACTTATAAACTTTCATCAATCTGATAGGTGAGAAATGGTACCTTGGTGTTGTTTTAATTTGCAATTTTCTAATTTTGAGTGAGTCGGAACATCTTTTTGCACGCACGTGTGTGTGTGTGTGTGTGTGTGTGTGTGTGTGTGTGAATTATCTGTTCATGCCACTCCCACTTTTTTCCTACCAGGTTTTTGGTCCTTTGTCCCTCAATTTTTGAGCAATTTTCTTCATATTTTAGGAAACTAGCCTTTTATGATATATGCTACAAATATTTTCTCCCAGTTTATCAGCTGTGCTTTTACTTTTGTGTTTTTTGTTGTTGTGCAAAGATTATTTGCATTTATGTACCTATTAGAATGGCTAAAATTTTAAAAAATAATGGGAACACCAAATTCTGGTGAGAATTGAAAAAATTAGAACTCTCACACATTGCTTGTAAGAATGTAAAATGGCAGGTAGTCACTCTGGAAGGAAGTATAACAATTTCTTATAAAACTAAACATGCAGTTACTATATAACTTAGCAATTGCACTCTTGGGCAGTTATCCCAAATAAATAAAAATTCGTGTTATGTAAAAATGTGCACACGGATGTTCATAGTACAGCAGGTCCTTATATAATATCCTTTTGTCGAATGTCGTTTTGTTATATATAACATTGATGAAATGCTGTAGGAACTTAACTCTTGTTTATATTAATTAGCCTATGGCAAATTTGGTTTTGTTATATGTTATTTTGCTTAAAGTTGTAGAACCTATCAACAATTTTAAGTGAGGACTTACTATAGCTTTATTCATAGTAAACCCAAATTGGAAACAACCCAAATATCCTTCACCTGGTGATGAGTAAACAAACTCTGGTATATCCATTCCATGGAATACTACTCAGCAAAAAATAATAATAATAATAAAATAAAAAATAAAAACTGATGTACACAAAATCCTGGATGGATATTAAGGACTTGATGCTTAGTGAAAAAGCCAATCTCAAAAGGTCAATACTGTTATGATTCCAATTATTAACCTTCTTGAAATGACAAAATATATAGATGGAGAATAGATTAGTGGTCGCTAGGGGACAGGGACAAGGGTGAGCAGCGTATGTGACCGTAAAGGAGTAGCATGAGGGAATACCTTTGTGGTAATGTAATAATCTTTTATCTTGATTGTAATTATGATTACATGAATCTACACATGTAATAAAATTACACAGAAATAAACTCTCACACACATGTGAGTACATATAAATACTGGTGAAAACTGAATAAACCCTATAGTTTAGTAAGTGTATTTTGCTATAATCATATAAGGTGTCACCATTGCTATAATCATATAAGGTGACTGGGGGAAGCAGTCGATGCACCCTATGAACTATTTTACAATCTACTGTTAGTCTATAATCATCTCAAAAGAAAAAGTTTTTAAAAACCAGTGCTAGAGTTTAATTAGAATAACATTGAATTACACATTAATTTGGAGTGGGGAGCAAGGTGGAAAGTCCTGTGGTCAGTTCACATTAGGGAGACGGATGAGAACAGCCTTGTGATAGTTCCTCACCAAGCTGCTTATTTCCCCTGCTCCAGAAAGAATTGCAGGGTGTTCTTCCACGACCCAAGTCAGCTTATTATCAAGCCTTGACTTAGCGGCCCATATGGAGACAATAAAGGTCAACAGATTACCGTGTGGCGGAGCTATTCTCTTAACACATTTAGCAATTCTTGTAGTTCAGTTCTGCTGGCAAAAATATTTTAACTTTTGTTTTATGTGAAAATGTCTTTGTTTTGCCTCCGTTCTTCAGGAATATATTTGCTGAGTATTAAATTGTAGGTTGGTATTTTTCATCACTTTAAAGACTTTGAGCTCTCTTCTGGTCACCATTGTTTCTGATATCAGCTATATTCAAAACTTTCTGCCCTCGCCCTTATATAAAGTGTTATGTTTCTCTGGCTGCTTTTATGATTTTCTAATTATATTTGGTTTTCAGAAGTTTGACTATGATATTCCCAGAGTTTTGTTTTCTGTCCTCTTGGGGTTTGCTGAGCTTATTGAATCTTTAAATTTGGGGAAATTTAAGCCGTTGCACATTCAGTACTTTTTTCTACCCTACTGTCTCCCTCCTCTCCCTCTAGAACTCTAATTTCATATATGTAAGACATTCGGATGTTGTCCATATGTCCCTGAGGCTCTGTTCATGTTTTTGTTTCCTGAACTATTTTTTTCTCTGTTCTTCATATTGGGTATTTCTATTGTTTTATCTAAACTTCACTGAAACTTTTCCTTTTCCATTTCCATTCTGCTGTTTAGCCAATCTAGTGTTTTTAAAAATTTTTCAGCTATTTTCCAATTCTGGAGTTTTTTTTTCAATTCTGGAATTTTTATTTGGTTCTTTTTTTTTTAACAGTTTGTGGTTCTCTGATGTGATTTTCTATCTTTTCATTTATTGTGAGTATAACAATAAATGTGTTATACTCTCTTACTCCTTTAAGCATAGTTATAGTAATTGCTTTAAATTTCTTGTCTGCTAATTCCAACATCTGGGTCATCTCAGATAGTCTCTGTTAATATATTTTAGCTCTTGCAAATGGATCACAATTTCCTAAATCTTCATAAGCTGAATAATTTTGGGTTGTATCCTAGATATTTTTAATGTAATTTTGTGGAGACTCTGGATTCCGTTGTACTCCTCTGAAAAATACTAATTTTATTGTTTTGGTAGATTGTTAATGTAATGAGATTCAAACTCTAAACTGTGTCCCTTGAGTGGTAGTTGAAATCTTAATTCAGAACTTTGATTTTATCTGAAGTCTGTCCCCTATATGTGTGGTTCAGGAGTCACTTGAGATTGGAATAGAGTCTGTGGACCAAATTGGGTTTCCTCTGGTTCCCTCCTTTCCAGGATTCCACACCCCGTTTACTTTCTAATGGCTGTGCTTTTCCCAAGTTCTGTCCTATACTTCTTCATTCCAGAAAGACTGTGAGTTTACTATTGGTGTCTTACTCTTGATGTCTTAGCCACTTGTCAGCTTTAGTTTGTCTCTCAGCCTAAAAGCTGTAAAACTGAGTAACTCACCTTGTGCCAACTCCTCTTCAGAATATGCCTGTTTCTGTTTGTTTTCTAGTTTCTTTAATTGTTGTTTCTTCATTTTTTTTTCAGTTTATAGTTGCTGTCTACAGGAGGATCAGGATCAATAGTTTACTCAGCCATATCAGAAGCAAAAGAAACTATCTTGCTCAATTTTGATTTAACTCTCACCAAATTGTCCTTAATATAGGATTCTGTCCCAGAGGGGAGACTTGGCAGGTCAGCTCTAAGAGTCCGGAGGGGCTAGATTTCTCCAGCCCCTTCAGTCCTTGCCGCAGGCCCCTTGTGCTCACTTGGTATTGGAGGGAGTACAACCCCTCCCACTTTCAGCTGCTATTCTCAGTTGTCTCACCATGCTTCCAGTGAATATTCCTTGAGAGTTCCTCTTTCACCACAGTTATTGGCTACCTTGGATTATAATGAATAGCTATGGTGAGAAACTAAAGCTTCAGCCTTGGCTGGTGCTCCCCAATGAGTTTGATGGAGAAGATGTGACTCCAGGAGAAA
This sequence comes from Pteropus alecto, assembly GCF_000325575.1. Taxonomy (NCBI): domain Eukaryota; kingdom Metazoa; phylum Chordata; class Mammalia; order Chiroptera; family Pteropodidae; genus Pteropus; species Pteropus alecto. The sequence continues at coordinate 806,411 of NW_006430739.1, read as the reverse complement.
ACTTCTAGTGTTACAAATGGTAACTCAGCCTTGGCATTCCTTTCTTTCAAGAGAAGCTTCTCCCAATTGCAGTCTTCTAGCTTTCTGGGCACTGGTGTGTGGATGCAGGTAGGGAAAATCTCTTAAAGGCCAGCCAATCCACATGCATCTGTTGCCTAGCACCCATCATCCCAGCCAGCCCTGAGTTGTACCCCGAAGTTACCAAGCCACCCCTGGTGGGCATTGGTATACAATTTATATGCCTCCCAGTGGTGAAGGGGCAGAAAATGGTCTTCTCAGGGCAATGATAAAGAGAGAAAAAGGATCATATTTTTAAAAAATTTCCCTTTAACCCCTTTCCATTGTTTGTGTCCTTATTTTGGGGGCTGTTTTCCCCTAAAGTCCTACCCTACTCAGCTGTCTAACCCATTTGCCTTTCATTTTCCTGGAGATTTTCTTACTACGTTTATGCTATTTTGTTAGAACCATGTATCTCTGGATTCTGAGATATGCCCAAGGTCGGGTTCTGGAGAGAGGTCCAATTTGTAATTTTGCAACTTAATAAGAACTGGGAGAAGTACCTCTCTGTATGAAAAAATGAAAATAACAAATTCTTTACGTACATATTTCAGGACATTGGAACTTAACAACAGGAGATTCCTTCTGAATTCTAGAAGATACTTGAGAATTTCAATCAATGAAGAATAATTGATCATCAGCTTTGGGTGCTTCTCCAGTTAATGAGATAGATATAATATTACCATCTTGGGTATAGATATAAAATTAACCTGTATAGATATATGTCCTAACAATACAGGAGACTTTTTATTTTTATAAAATGTCTCATCGATAAATAGTCTGGAAACCAATGAATGACTTTTCCTGTGACACTATTCACTAGACATAGGGCTGTGGTTAAATATTTGTTATGTAATAAAACTAACAAAATCTGATTTTTTTTTTTTTACTTTATAGGCTTATTGTCTTATGAGGATAAGTTATAATTTATAGCTTATAAGGAGATTAAGATGATAGAAAATTTGAATGAAAAAAAAGCCATATCAAATTCCTCTAGTTCTTAATTTTGTCTTAGCTATTGAAACCCAATTAGACACAGACCAAATTCCTGTTTATTGGAAGCTTTAGAAGTCTTATAAATGAGTGCTCACATAGTTATAGGAGACCATTGCTTTCTACTCTGTGCAGTCTTTCGCAAAAAGGCATTGAGTCATTTTAATAACAAGTGTGCATTCCATAATATACTCATTCACATTACGAAAACAGCCCCAACCATTTACAATCCAGTAATTCCAACTGTTTAAGTAAAGAGTGCATGAGCCATTAACCAGCTTCTTTCCTTCTTACATCTTCTCTCTCATTAGTACTCCATCCCTACCCCCATGCCTGTAGAAGCATTATTCATGTCCTCCAGGACCAGTTCAAATAGTATCGAGCCCATACCTCCTGCATAACACAGAATTGATTGCTTCCTCCTTTATTCTTCTCTTTCTTTAACACCGAGCCTAGAATCTGGCCTGTAGTAAATGTTAGGTGGATGCAATAAGAGTAAAACCAACTGTGAAATGTTATCGTTTTTGGAGATTGGCCACAAAGATGGTGCTTTCAAAAAGGCCTTTCTTCTTTACTGCCAAGACCCAAGCAAGCATGCTAAGTAAGATAGACTGCTTGTCTGAGACTCACTGTGTCTATTTATATCGGGAACAGAGGGAACCAAGAAGCATGACATTTACTGAGCCTGTGGATGCCGGCATTAGCTTGCTCAGGCTTAGGGGAGTAAGGCAAGGTACTCTTGATTTGTGTGCTTGGTCAGGTCATGCCATAGGCATGGAGACAGGTCTCTTCCATTTGTCACATGCTTCTGTAGCCACCGTTGCTCAACAGCACGGGTGGGTAACAAATGTGTTTTGGTGATATTTTCAGGGAGGGGGGAGAGTGTTATTAGAATCCAAGGTGTTGTTTTTCCTTCCTGTTTCATCAGAAACCCTTCAAATTTCGAGCTCTTTTAAATTAGAAGTATCAGAGACGCCTTTTTAGTTACACTGACGAATGAGTTATTCACCTCTGTCCCCTCCCCATTATGTTCTTCATCTGAGGCAAACGACGATGCTCATTTAACTTTTGCATCCTCAGATTAACTGCAAGTGGAACAACCTAATATATCTCCCAGCGTTGGAGCTTAAATTCTGAGGACATCATTTTTCATTTTCGAATGACACTTGACTTCAAGAAAGAACAGCAGACAGACCAAGCAGCAATGCTGGCCTTATCTGTTTTGCGAAGCGTCTCTTGCAAAAAAAAAGAGCTTATGGAATTTGGCTCTATTTTCCACAGCCATGGGATAAGGGTCGCGTGTAAATAATAATATCCTGTGCTACTTAGGCCTCATTTAACTGTATTTGTTGCTTTAGAAGGAACTGCCAAGTGGGGTGTTTCTCAGAGCTCATGCTTGACATTCCAGAAATACTGTAGGGTCCACTTCAAAGATGGCACTCCACACCACCAAGCTTGTGATTGTTGGCACGCTCCTGATCATCACCCGGCTTCACGTTGACACATTCTTTCAAATCACATGGGAAGTGCACCCTCTGGGAAGAATGAATCTGGTACCCTGAGGGCGGGCCTGTCCTTATGAGAGGCCTTTGCACTTACCACATGGGTGTTTTCCTGGAAAGCTGTGGTAGCTTCGAGCCTAGGATGACTACATTTGCCAAACTAGGAACAGTGAGGTGATTTTTGCAAAGTTAGCTGTTGTGTTGTTGACAGAACACTAAGCTGGGCTGTACTCTCCAACTGACTAGCTCTTGGGCCTTGTGAAACGTTCTTGGTCTTTCTGGCCTCGGTTTTCAAATATTGAAATGGTGAGATTACACTAGATAATCTAAGTTCTTTCCCAGCCGTGAATTTGCTCAGGTGACATGAAACAGTAAAAACCAAACGGGGATTCAGTAAATGGAAGTTTCCAGTCCAGGCTCTGCAGCTCATTAACTGTGACTTGGAACAAGTCACTTAGCCACCTAGCCTCAGGTCTCCATCTCTGGGGAGACCAGTGTCTTTACCTGTCTCACCTGGTAGTTGTGCTGATCAGGTAAGGAAACACTTTTTCTCTCTCAACACTTACTGAGCAACTGCTCTGGGGCACCAGTCTGATAGATGGCAAAGATGTAGAGGTTATTAGATTACCTGTTACTACTATTAATTTAGCTGCAATTTAGTGAGTTCTTCCTGTCAGCAGGCACTTAGGTGCAGTATCCCATTTAGTCTCTATTTTCTGGATGAGGAAACTAAAGTCCAAGGTGGTTGGGTAACTTGCTCAGGAAATGTAGCTAGGCAGAGCTGACACTGAGATTTGTACCAGGGTTTCATTTTATATTTTAAAAGTTAGAAACATCTCACCTCTGCCAAAGAGCTCATGTTACTATTATTATTCCTTTGCTGGGTCACAACACCCAAATTATATGACCTGGAAGCTGTGGCGGGGGTGGGGCAGGGAGGCTGGGGAGGAGACCGGCCTGGCTCGGGCTAAAGGAAAGGTTCTCTTTGCAGACACTGCCTGAGACAGCACAGTTGGTGGAAAGACCTGAGGGGCAACCCAAGTCCTCAAGCCAGAGGAAGTCCAAGCGCTCAGCCCAGACTGAGGGACCAAATGCAGCAGGCGTTACGGTGATGGCAGTGGAGGAGGAGTTTGTAGAACAGAGCGACAAGATGAGAGCAAGCCCTGTGGGTCCTAGGCCTGGAAGGGAGTGCTTCGGGGCAGTTGCCAAGACTAGGTATCCTTTGAGGGTAGTTTGGAAGTGCTGCTCATGGCCCGCCATGTGACTAGGCCAATCCTACATAAAGAGCCAGGCAGAGGGCAAAACAAGCCCTCTGTTTGCTTACCTGTAGAAGAAAGGCAGTGGGCAAAATGAGCTCTTAGGGCACCATGTGTCAGACATTCCCCGAGTCAGCAGGTCTGCAGAGGGGGCTCCTCCGGGGCTCAGAGCAGCAAACAAGTGCTCTTGCTAGGCCATTGTTCTCCTTAAGAATGTGACCCCAGTCTCTAAGATGCTAGGATTCTGTTCTTATTATGTCAGGAGCTGCTTTAGCAGGACCCCTGCCGCCCACGAAGTAAATAGCCCAGTTGTCTTCCTGCTCTCTTTGCAAACTCTTTGCAGGGTGGCTCTGCCATCAGGGGAAGTGGTCTTTCCGGCCTTTGGAAGATTGTCCAACCACGCCTAATTCCCAGGGATGTGGCCCAGCTTTTTGTGCCTCTGCTTTACTCCTCTAAGCCTGCTGCTTTTCTGAACTATCCTGGTGCTTTTTCCTACCTCCAGTCCCTGTAGGAAATGCCTGGCCCAAGAGAACAGTCTGCTCACTCAAACTCCGGTTGTTAGAAGTGGGTGGTCACCCTAACATGGGACTTGTGCACCTGGAATGATGGGCTCAATGGCAGAAACAAGGTAGGCAGCAGGGGGAGGGAACTGAGCCCTAGTACTAGATATGGCCACTGGGCCAGGACACGTGCTTGGGGACGTGGCCTTGTTATAGGTAGACGCAGGCCAGTGGGTGAGGTGAGTGGTCTGCAAGCAGGCCCAGGTGCCATACAACATTCTGAGAAATGGTCAACACTAAGGAGTCCAAGATAAGAAACTCAACAGTAGCAATATCAGACACTTAATATGGGCGCTGTGCTAAGCACTTAACATAGATTCACTCTTTTGATCTTCAATGCTATTTCCCCATTTTATATATCAGGCAACCGAGATGCAGAGAGGTTGAGTAACCTGCTCAAGATCACACAACTAAGGGATGGGTATGTAAGAATTGTGTGGATCTTCAGCCAGTTTGGGAAATCATCATCAAGAATACCCCTCTCTAGTGGCCAAACCCATCACTGGGACAAGGTGCCAATTCCAGAGGGAAGAGTTGACAAGAACAAGGCAAGGCAGAGGAGCTCATCCACCCAGCAGGCATGCATCGGGGACCATCCTGTGTGCCAGCTGTTGGGGGAACAGACAAGTAAGATAATGTCTCATTCAGGCCAGGGCCCCAGTTCTGAAAGAGGCTGAGAGAGTAGGCAGGACGACGTGCAGGACTTAGAGGTAGGAATCAAGGCAGAAGGCCAGCTCCTAAGACTGGGTGAGTGTAAGAGGCTTGGGAAGAGTTTGGGTCTGGGAGCATCACGGCCTCTCCGGTGGCCCTTCTGGGGTTACCAGATCTGAGAGGCAACCTATGCCTTATTCCCCAAGGCACAGGGCTGAGGGCTGGCATTGACCCTGGGCCTGTGTATGGGTTGCTCTGAGAACCAAATTGGGCCAGAGCCTCTAAGTGGAAGGATCAGTGGGTCCAGCTATGGGGATCTGAGTAGAGTGGGAGTGGGGGACTTGAATTGGGGGCTAATGGACTAGAATCCAGCAACGATATCCCAGTTCCTGTGGAGCCTGTTTTCCTTCTACTCCTGCTGTGGAAGCACCGGCCTCCGCTGTGGCAGAAAGGGAAGTGAATTTGGAGCCAGGAGATCTGCACTCCATATGTTAGTAGAAACTGTGATGTCTGAACATTCTTGTTGAGAATAGCTGAAATTCTTAATAGGAATTCCAGGAAGACCAGAGGACATCTGAGAGATATATGTGGATTGCAGTAGAGAGAAATACTTAATCTTTAGGGGAAAATCTCCAGAATCAAGAACCAGCTTCCTTTTTTAAATTATTTTCTCCAAACTGACAAGTTAATCAAGTAAGGCGTGTGAAAGGCTTTGTAAACTGTAGGGCTGGCCCCCTGCGCAAGCCTTTGTTAACATCTTCATTGTTAAGATCCGGAGATTAGCAACCTCAGCAGTTCCTGGGGTGGGGGTGGGGGGCTTAAAACGTTGCCTCTCCCCACCCCAGCACCTTCTCTCTGAAACCCAAAAGAATCTTTTGGAGCAGATTCTTAGTTCTCTGCTGGGCTCACTGGTCTCACTGTACAGCCATCAGCCAGGGCCACTGCTACCTGCAGACAGGACTGGAACAGGTACAGGAAGAGGAGGGCAGAGTCTCTTGCCTCTAGCCAGCTTGCTTAGTCCATCTCAGTAAGACCCTGAGACTCAGTATAGTAGATTAGAGCTCTACCAAGTGGGGGTGGGGCGGGGGATGTCGCCTGAATTCAAATCCTGGTTCTGTGACCTCAAGTACAGTAAGTTACTTAACATCTCTGGGGAACATCTATAAAATAGGAAAGTTAATATAGGGTGGTGGTGAGGGTTACCTGACCACCCGTAAAGCACTCAGCACAGCACCTGGTCCACATCAGCATTTGGTAAATGTTGGCTGCCACTATTCTCCCTTTTCCCTCCTCCATCATCTTCCTCCTTTTCCTCCTCCTCCTTCCTGTTTCTCCTTCCTGTTTCTCCTCCCGCTTCAAACTCCCCTTTTCTTTCCTCCTCTTCCATCTTCAGAGGGCTTTCTGGAGCCTCAAGCTAATGGCTTGGCAGATTCAAGACCAGATCGGCCTGGCTGGTTGTCGGTACTTTGACCTGTGGCCCAGTTTGTTTAACTAGATCTGGGTCCCTGAACCGTGCATTCAGAGCATGAGCCCTCTAGGGTTGGGACTTTGCCTGGCCCTTTCCACTTCCCCTCCTAGCCCCTGTGACTCAGGCCCTGCACCCAGCCCTCAGAGCTCCCCAATGACAGTCACTAGCTATCCCAACCTACTTGTTGGCTCTGCCTTCTCTTTTGATACTAGTGGCCCACACAGCACAGGTCCTCACCTGGGTGTGGGTCTTTATGTCTTCACCTGCCACCCTACACAGACACTCTACACAGTGACCCCTAATGAGCCTACTCTCCCTCTCAGTGAACCTTTCCAACAACCCTGTGAGGTCATATAGTTCATTTATTCATTCAGCAAACACTCATTGAGCACTTGCTCTGTGCCCCTGGATATGCGACGAGGGTATTGCAGTGGAAAGAGAATGACGAGTCTTGGAAGAGGCTTTCAGCCTTTATGACAGAGTGGGTAAAACCCGAGCTCCTGACTCTCACAAAGCCAAAATTGAATTCTGGCTCTGCTACTCGGCTGTATGGCCTTGGGCAAGTCACCTCGCCTCCTTGTACCTCGATTTCCTTGTATGTAAAATAGGCACATGAATAGCCCCTATCTTACGGGACTTCCTTACAAGCTTCATTTCCTGCTCTGCACTCCCCTGTTCTTTCTTGTTCTTTCTAGTTCATATCACAATACAAATGTAATTCTGTCCGCCTTCCAAGCTATATTCCGAACTCTGGTGGGCAGTAACCACTTGTTTATGTTTATATCTCTAGTGCTCCCACAGTGCCTGGCCCAAAATATACATGTATATACAAAATATACCAGTGGTTTGTGAAATGTTAACGCTATGTTGTTATTTTTCCAGATCCATCCTCCTCATTAAACTGTGAGGTCCCAGAGGGCAGATATCCTGCCTCAGTATCTGCAGAACGAAGCGGGGGTTTAACTTGGTGCAGGCGCTCAGTGAATGGCGGCTGGACTAGTAGGTGAGTAGTGAAGAAATGAAGGAACAGATGGAGGCCGATGATTAAGGCAGTTTCTTACAGGTTCACTATTATCAGTGAGGCTATCGTTACCTTGAAGTTAATTTGGATATATAGTAGAATTGCGCGGTAACAGGTAGTTCATTTTTCTGCGGACTCATCCTCCTCAGTCTTGTTCTAGGATTTAACACTGTTGACCACCCTTTCCGTGAAATTCTTTCCTTCTCTACCCTCCATGAGAGCAAACTCTTTTGGATTTCCTCATGTTTTTCTCACTCCTTCCTTGTTCCTTCTTTTGTCTTTGTTGTTGATGAGTCTTCTTTTCCCTTTTGCTTTCTCATCGCCCCCTCTTCCACCTCCAACACCACTACCTCACTATGATGTAAAATATTCTCTAGGGTTTGGACCTCACCTGTCTGCCCTCTCCTCTTCCAGTGAAATCGGCCTAATCCCAAGGCTTTACACCCATATCTCCTTCCAGCGCTCACATTTCTTCTAGCCTTCACGTTAGAATCTTCAGGCTCCTGCTACACATCTATACCTCATTTTTTTGGCTGTCTTCCTGAAATTCAAGTCTAAAAATTCTCATCCTTTTCCCCCAGACTGACCTCTTTACTCCATCTTCTCTTTTTTCATTACCATCAGTGCCTTTCGATTTTTTAACTCATAAGGAATACACATACACACATACATATAACATATACATATGTAGCTATATAGGCATAGTAGTTATATTGTCATATATATAATTTTAATATAT
>NW_006430739.1:790856-797109 GCF_000325575.1 Pteropus alecto | reverse complement strand
TAATATATAATATATATTATAGCAACTACACCATTATCACATCTAACAAAATTAACAGTACTTTATCAATATCATTTATTATCCAACCCATATTCAAATTTCCCTGATTTTCTCAAAGATGTCATTTTATAGTTAATTTGTTTGAATTGGAATCCAAACAAGACCCACACATTGCATTTGGTTTTGTCTCATCTTTTATTGCTTTGAGTTGTTGGAGAAGCCAGGTCATTTGCCCTGAAGAATGTCTCCCATTCTCAATTTATTTGCTATTCTTGTATTGCCATTGAACGTTTTTCTCCATCCCCCGTATTCCTGTAAACTGGTAGTCATGTCTAGAGGTTTTGATTAAATTCATGTTAAAATGTTGGGGGTAAGAATACTTCACGGTCAGTGCTGTGTACTTTCTATCCCATCACTTCATGAGGGAAAATAACATCTGGTTGCCCCACTCTTAGTGATACCAAGATTGATCAGTGGATTCAACGTTGTCACCTGGAGCCCTCCATTATCAAGATCCCATCAACCCTTCACCTAATGGTTTTAATAGCCATTGATAATTACTGCTTAGGTCTATTATTTCATTGAGTTGCAAAATGGCATTTTTCTAATTCTGTTACACGTTTTACATTCAGTATTTGGGATTTTTCTATAAGGAAAATTTTAGAATTTTATTCGACAACCATTTAATTACTTCAAATTACAGTATATACAGAAAAAAGCAGGATAAATGTTTGATAACCTTCCCTTTAAAAATATCAGTTTTCAAAATGAGTTGGCATCCTAGCAACCTCCAGTGGTGACCACTCAACCTTCTTAAGTATTGTTCTGAACTCATGGATTTTTATATATTTAATGTGTTTTGATCCATTGTAGTCATTATTGATTTTGTTGCTAAAATGGTCTCGTCCCAGGCCAGTAGGGGTCCTTTCAAGTTGGCTTCTGTTTCCTTTTGCCATGATAGATTTCTTGATTTTTGGTTTGACAAGATATTCCAGCCTCATCTTATACGATTCCAAACCAAAACTTGGAATCAGCCATTTCTCCAACTCTTGTCCACTTGATGGAAAGTAGTATTAGGAGAACATTCTGAGGCCTGGGTTTCCTCACTGCTACTCACTTGTCAGGTCTCTTCTTTTAGTGAAAGACATAGAAAAATGCATACTTTTTAAAAAGGAAAATCATGAGTTCCTACTGATATTTCAGAGTTGAATTTAGGAATATGGGGCCTTTATTTAACATTTTTATTTTGTAACTGTTTTCTCTCTTTCTAAGAAAGTCTTGTTTCCTAATGATAGTAACATAATTACTTGCATTACCATATATTATATCTAACAATTTTAGTAAAATGATTTAAATGTTATTATTAAGACTACCGAATACAGTTTAAGATTTCTTTGCTCTTCCTTTGGCCCTTAGAATAAATCTTACTAAGGAGGTAGTTAGATTATTGTGTTTCACAGTCACTTCTGTGGTTATGTTACCAACTTGATACACAGTTTGATTCATTTGCTTCATTTTTTCCTCAGTTTTAGGGTTTAGTTTCTTTTCCTTTTTAAATTTAATTTTACATTTAATTTATGTAAAATACATAGTTCCAAAGTCAAAACCATGTAACAGGAGACACTCTGAAAGTCTCGCTCCATCCTTCCCCCGTTCTTTATCCTCCTTCCCTCTATAGAAATCATGTTTATTAGGTCTTGGTTTATCTGTTCATTGCAGGTTCGAATAGTAAATAAATGAAAAACTCAATTGTATTCCACCCCCATTTCTTTTCTTTTTTCTTTTTATCTTTCCATTTAAAATATTTTAAATATGTATTTATTTTAATTGAGGTATAATTGACTTAGTATACTAGTTTCAGATGTACAGCATAATGATGTGATACTTGTAGTCATTGCAAAAGGTACTCATTGCACTATAAGTCTAGTTAACATTTGTCATCTTACATAGTTACAAAAAATTATTTTTTTTCTTGTGATGAGAACTTCTAAGATATACTCTCTTATTAGCAAGTTTCAAATATGCAATGTAGTATTAACTATAGTCACTATGCTATAGATTGTATCCCATGACTTATTTATTCTGTAATTGGCAGTTTGTACCTTTTGACTCCTTCACCTAATTCTCCCAATGCCGACCTCCCACCAGCAGTCTGTTCTCTGTACCTGTGAGCTTTTTTGTTTGTTTTGTTTTATTTTTTTGCTTTGTTTTTTTGGATTCCACATAATAGTGAGATCATGTGGTATTTATCTCTCTCTGTCTGACTGATTTCACTTAGAATAACACCCTTAAGATCCTTCCGTGTTGTCACAAATGGCAGGACTTTTTCTTCCTGATAGTATTCCATCGTATGTGTATGTATCCATATATATACATGCGTGTGTATATATATACATACACACACATATACACACAATGGAATACTGAATAGTATTTTTTGTCAGATTAAAAAAATTATTAATTCATCCATTGATGGACACAGATTGTTTCCATGTCTAAACATGGCTATACAGTAATTTCTTCTAGATATTGATTTAGTTGCTTTTGGCCATATACCGAGAAGTGGAATTGCTGGATCGTATGATAATTCTATTTTTAATTTTCTTAAAGGATCTCCATACTTGTTTCCATAGTGGCTGCACCAATTTGCATTCCCATCAGCAGTATACAAAGGTTCCCCTTTCTTCACATCCTCATCAATACTGGTTATTTCTTGTCTTTTTGATAGTAGCCATTCTAACAGGTGTGAAGTGATATCTCATTGTGGTTGTGATTTGCATTTTCCTAATAATTAGTAATGTTGAGCATCTTTTTATGTACCTTTTGACCATCTGTGTGTATTCTTTGGAAAAATTTCTATTGAGATCTTCTGCCCATTTTTAAATCAGATTATTTTTGTTTGTTTGTTTTGCTATTGAATTGTATCAGTTCTTTGTACATTTTTGGATATTAATCCCTTATCAGATATATAAAACTACCACCAAAACCTATGTCAAGGAGCTTTGTGCCTATGTTTTCTTCTAGGAGTTTTATGGTTTCACGTCTTATGTTCAAGTCTTTAATCCGTTTTGAGTTAATGTTTATGTATGGTATAAGATAGCAGTCCAGTTTCATTCTTTTGTATGTGGCTGTCCAGTAGTTCCAACACCATATATTGGAGACTGTCCTTTCTCCATTGTATATTCTTTCCTCCTCTGTCATAGATTAATTGACCACATAGGTGTGGATGTATTTCTCAGCTCTCTATTCTGTTCCATTGATCTATATGTCTGTTTTTACGCCAGTACCATAGGGTGTTTTGATTACTCCACCCCTGTTTCTTACACAAATGTAGCATGTACTCGAGGGCCTCCATGAACGGACCCGCATCTCCTTTCCTGTATTCAGTCTATAGATACATTGCTCTACATATGTCATTTCCCAAATATCATGTTAATGATTACCGTTGTACCCTCTGTATTCTTCAAAATTCCAATCAAATTCCAGATCTTTGGAAACCCTACTGGAAACTTCCGCTCAGGTGCACTCCCCGTCTTGAGCTCCTATGCTTTGTGATATCCATTTGAAACTGCGCATAGACTTAGCCCCTAGCCAATGGAAAGATCTCATTGAGTCCATCCAGTCTAAAAAAGTCATTGATACAATCATCAGGCATGAAGTGAACCTCAGAACAGCGTCCAGAGTTCAGGGAAATAGATTTTTGGATTGGCTGGGGTTGTTTCTGATACTGACAGAGAAGGATATGGGGTTCTGTCTGGTGGCACAGCTAGGAAGATGTTCCAAGGAAGCAATACTTGACTGACAAATATAGTAGTAGACCATGTGTCACTTCCAAAGGTGGGCTTAATTCCAGTTCAAGGAGAAAAAATTGGACTTTTACCTGGGGTGAGGGGCTTGTCCAATGGGTATTGAGTCAAAAGTTCCCAAATCCAGGGAAAGCAGTGCTTTTTCCACTTTTCTTACATTAGGATAAAACATGGCATTTTGTTTGGTGAGGACCTAGGACTCATAAAAGCATGATTTTATCTTGCTCACTGGCCATGTGACAGGATGGTTGACTAAACACACACTCTAAAACTGCATTTTATATTGGCTTCCTTTCTGTACTTTTGTTGTTTGGGTTCCATTAACCTTAATTTCTTAAAGTTCCTTTTAAACTTCACCATTGGGGGCTACAACTATTTTTGGTTTAATTATTTACAATTTAATCTTTTCCCTTTATTTGCAAAAGGATTTGCAGAAGCTTACACGTTTGAACATAATACAGAGTAAGTCATAGAACAGGATTGGCCATTTCAAGAAGTAGATATTACTAGATACCTTGGATGAGTGGAATGGTATGGTGGTTGAGCACTGAATTTGACTCTGAATTTTTTGGCAGTTAAAGATAAGGGTTGCTGTGGTATATATCATCTGAGAATCCGAAAGCAGATGTGTTCCTCTTTAAAGATCAGCCCCTCCCTGACATGAAACTCAGTAGGGATTTGTCACAGGAACCTTGTTTGAGTGTTTTAGGTAACATACTGACCACATCATGTCTTTAATTTTTACAAATTAAACACATAATGTAACACAGAAATACCAATTAAATAACTGCTTATATAAATCGAACTAGTGTTTCATTTTTGTTTTTGTTATTGTTTGTCTGAAAAGTTTATTCAGCTAGCATACAGTGCTAGCCGAAGGGGATAAACTGATAAACCATTTTACGATGCTGTTTGTCAGTATCTAGTAAAGCTAAACAAATGTCTACCCTGTGACCCAAGCATAAAGTTTGGCACGTAGTAGACACTCAGAAATTCATTTTCCTGTCCATTTCCTGTTATTTTTTTCACTCAAGCAACAGCATCACATCTTCTGTGATTACTTAGGCTTCTGTGTTTATAATGGGGAGTGTTCCATTTCGTGTATGATAGATATTTAATATATATGTATAATTGACTTTGAGGATAGATGCCATGAAATAAATGATGCCAATATGTGTTAAGCTCTGTGAAAGTAGGTATTATCTCAATGCAATTGTTTTTAAAAACATTTTTCTTTATTTTTCAGAGGACCCATTCACAAATATTAATAAATAGATCCCATCTCACCATCTCTGCCACACCCCCCAGAACTGAGGTGGTGTCAGCTTTCAGTTGTGTTACAGAAAGAAAGAAGAGAAGCATGGGTAATTCAAAAGCTAATCCAAGGTAGTGAGTTACTCCAAAGTCACTCCAGTTTGTTTGAAAGACGTTATTTGATCTATGTATAGCAAATTTCTCTTCTTAAATTAGCTTTACTTACACTATTATTAGAATGGCTTTTCATTCCTCGAGGTCACAAGTGAGAGAGGGTAATAGATCCAAAATGTACTGAACAAGCCCCAGAAGCCTACTTAGGATGAATTGTTTACCCTTGACATTCTGCCTTCATACTCAGATGTGATTAGGGTGCTGTCCTCACCTTAGGATCAGAATTAGGAAATTGTCCAGCGTCAGTGTTCCAGCGCTGGCAACTTGGGCAGCAGCAGCTGCTGCTAAGAGCACAACCTTTTGACAATTAACTAAAAGATAGTGGATGAAGGTAGAAAGAGTGGAGAGGGAAAAAGTCACCTCGATTAAGCAGTATCCCGTGATGGCCTTCAGTTAACATTTCTCCCAGGGTGAATTGGGATTTTGCAAGAGTGCACTGGAGAATTCTTTTGCCTTCTTGCTGCTTCCTCCAGTGAACAGTTCGTTGCATGGTACCATTCACTCAGAAGGTGCTGATATTTGACTAGGGAAGGCTGTTTGACCACCTACCCTGTTTTTCAAGCTGTCTGTCCTGTGGTGGGGTGGAGGCAGCTGGCCAAGGTGCTAGGAAAGCCCACTTGTGTTTCCTGAGAGTTAAGCTCTATGGTGATGTCCTGTCTTGAGATAGGTACCCAGTAACCCTTTCCCCATAAGCCCCAGGGGTAGGCTCCTGATAAACATAAGGGCTTACTTACATTGTGCCAGAGCCTTTAGGGGCTCTTTCCATGCATTTTGTCTTTGATTCCTCATATCTACTGTGACAGGGTGAGTGTTAGATACACATTCGATAGACAAAGAATTAAAGATTCAGAGAGACTCAGTGACATGTCACAAGTATTTGTCTTCCCATTCTTTGCCCTGGCTACTCTTACCCCAGGTTCCACTTCCTGGCTGACACCTTTGCATTTTAGGGACTTTACTGCCAATCAGCCCTTAATGGGAAGTAGGGAAGGAAGAGCAAAGATACCAAGTAGGGCAAG
>NW_006430739.1:761554-790841 GCF_000325575.1 Pteropus alecto | reverse complement strand
GGAAAGGTGACCAAGGTTTTGGGAGCCTCACGTAGTTTATTCCCATTTACTGCCCATCCCAACTCTTCTGGCTGGATCTGATGTCTCTTAGCCTTGAAATTAAAATTCTAGACTCAGAATCTGACTAGAACAAATGTATTTAGGACGTAGTCAGTGAAGCCAACCATTGGAGGTGGCCTGTCCCAGGAAATTTGGTATTCTTGGTTAATGTGGCTTTGAGTCCTCACTAATTTCTTTCCTGCCCTCTTGTCATTTATTCCAGCAGCCTCCCAGGAAAAGTGAGGTGTCCCTTAGGACTCAAGAGTGTGGTACGGTTGGGCTGCTGGCTGAACCCTGGACAGACTGCACCTGCGGCCCACGTCGCTCTAATCAGCCGAGCCACCATATATCAGGATTGACGATGGAACGAAAAGGTGAGTCTCCATGTAAGGTTTTGGTAAAATAGAGGAGGAAACAAAATTTGGGTGCGAAATGTTTAGCTCGAGAAGCAACAAGCTAATCAGACCCATGGAAGTACTAAGTCGATGCCAAGAAACTATCAGGAGTAGAAATTATTTAAACGCATGCTCAGGATATTTAGTATTTTTCTTGTTTGTTTTATTTTGTAGTTAAGAATTGCAGATGAATGAGAAAAAGTGAGAAAGGAAGATACCACTGAAGTTTTTTACTTCGTCTCAAAAGACTATTTTCATCACAGGGCATCTTTAAAATAGGTAATAACCATTATTAAATAGGAAAAAAAATTGAAAGACTAATTCAGTTAGGAAGCATTTTCTTTGGAAATAACATTAAACATTGCATTTAAAAATATTCTCTCTCTTACTTTCAGGCTACTCGCTCATGCCTGCTTTCTGTCAATACTAAACAGAGTTATAATGGATCATGCTCTCTTAACAGAATTATTCTTTCTATTCTGTCTTTTTTTTCTACTACTTTAAATTATAAGACTGTGCTCTTCTATGTGTGTGTATGTATATATTTTAGCATAAATACCAACTATTTTAAAATTAGATTTAATTCTTTGTCTTTGAAACCTGAAAGCTCCACAGCTCTGGGCATTTCTGCAAAAAGCCCCCACCTTGCCAGAAAGGCATAATGATATGTTAGAGGGGCAGCTCTTCATCTCTCCATTATGAGCTTATTTTCTTTGACATTCTGTATACTACTTAACCGTCCTATTCTTGGGCAGATGTGACACAAAGGACGTTGCTATTGCTATTCTTCCTTCATTTTAGAAAATCGCATCATCACAACCTCTTCTCCAGTACTGTTGACCAGCTGGCAACATGCTTATATCTTCTACATCTTGGGTGCAGGAACCTGAGCTAACAAAAAAATAATCTTTTACCGCAAAGACCTAGAGCAGGGACTGGCAAACTGTAGCCCACCAGTCAAATCCTGCCCCCAACCTGCCTTCGTAAAGTTTTGTTGGCACAAAGCCACACTCATTTGTTTACACACGGTCCATGACAGCTTTTTGCTACAACAGCAGAGTTGAGTAGTTGCCACAGAGACTGCATATCTTGCAGAAATGAAAATATTTACTATGTGGCCCTTTACAGGAAATGTTTGCCGACCCCTGCTCTAGAGAACAGATGTCCACCATTACATGTACACAAAACATCTCGGGGTATGTTTGCAGATATTTTAGAGGCGGGAGCAAGAGACTATGAGGAAGATAAAACAAGAACTCTCACCTGAGGGCAGGAAAAAGGGTTCCAGTCCTTGCTCTGCCACTGTTTGCATCAACTTGGAATGATCCCATTCTTTCCCTGGCCCAAGTTTGCCCAGAAGGTAAAATGAAGGAATCAAACTGGGTGATCTAGACTCTGAGATTCTGTGCTTGCAATGTTTAGTCTAATAAGATTTTTATAATACACAGATATATATCTACAGTTGAGACCAAAGGATGCTCCAGGTTTTAAAACATTTTGATTTTGAGATAATTTTAGAATTACAGAAAAGTTGGAAAAACACCATGGAGAACTGTCACACACCCTTCAGTCAACTTCCCCCATATTAACATGTTACATAACCATTGCAGAGTCCTCAGAACTAAGAAATCAATCTTGGTATAATATTGTGAATTAAACTGCAGACTTTCTTTGGATTTTACCAGGTTTTCCACCAATGCAGTTTTCCTGTTCTAGGATCCAGTCTTGGATACCACATCATATCTCCTTAGTCTCCTCCGATCTGTGACAGTTCATCAGTCTTTCTTTGTCTTTTATGATTTCGACATTTCCAAGAGCAACACTCAGTTATTTTGTAGAATACCCCTCAGTTTAGTTTTGTCTCAATTTTTCTTGTGGTTACCTTGAGATTGTGCATTTTGAGGAAGGCTACCACAGAGGCGAAGTGGCCTTATCAGCCCATAATATCAGGGGATATATAGTATCAATATGTATTATTGGGGATGCTGACCTCGATCACCTGGCCACAGTGTTCTCTGTCACGGTTCTCCACCGTAAAGTTATCATATCCTTCCACGCTCCTGTAATTACTAAATATTTTAAGGGAAATACTTTGAGGTTATGCAAACACACTGTTTCTATTTAAACCTTTTCCCACTCATGACAGCACCTCTTGGCGGATCCCGCCCATAGCATCACTGTGGTACTCTAATGGTGATTTTCTTTATTCTCATTCCTTCTGTATCTATTAACTGGAGTTTCCCTATTAGGAAGTGAATACCTTCTCCCACATTTGTTTGTTTGTTTGTTTGTTTGTTTGTTTGTTTATATCAGTATGAATTAATGGATTTTATTTTATGCTTTGGGTATTTTTTTGTTCTTCACTCAAGTTGCTTCAGCTTTGGCCATTGGGAACTTTCAGGTTGGCTTCTGTGCCCTCTCTATATGCCCCTTTTATTTTTTTTTAGGTTCCCTTACTTTCACGTCAAAAGGGATGGTCTCTGGGTTGCTACAAGATTGAAAGTTTGGTCTTTAACTGGAGCAATTTTGCTCCCCCAGCCCCCACCCCTAGGGACATTTGGCAGTGACTGGAGACATTTTTGGTTGTCACAACTGCCAACCACCCTACAGTGCACAGTACAGCTCCCTACGTCCAAGAATTTTCCAAAATATCAGTAGTTTGAAGGTTGAGAAATTGGTCTAGATCACTATTTACTTGATGGCCAGATGTATGGAACCAAAAATAAATACTGTCAGGGACAAAAGAATGATGTTCCCCAATTTTTTTTTTATTTTTAAACATTTTATGCTTGTAAAATATAAAAATTAATATGGGACTTTCTCTTCTAACCATGATGGAATAGCAGGACTGATTATCTTTCATCTTAATCAACTAGAAATCAAGCAAACCATATGAAATAGTGGTTTTCAGACATTTGACAACAGGCAGTACAAAAGTACAAAATGATAATTTCCAAAAGAGGGATAAAAAGTAAGGTGAGCCCTATGATCGTTATAGCTTATTGCCTAGAATCGTTATCTAGGCTTCAGGAAGGAAAAGGGAAACCACACAATCCTAGAGATCTCACTCAATAGGAGAGACAAAGGTAAGGGTTCATGAAAGCCCAGAAGGCTAGAAATGGTGAGGCACAACACTAGAGAAGTAGGATCTGTACACACAGAAAGAGCATCAGAGATACTTAGAGGATCCCCTTGGGTCTTTGACTGAATTCTGATCTGCATATGAATGAAAAAAAACTACCCTTGGTCATGGAAAGAACTGCTAGAAATCAGTAGACTGAACTACTATCAGAACTCACACAGGGCTGGGAATAGTTCACTTTTCCCACCAACCAGTGTGGAAAGACCTATAATACCTAGGATATCAGGTAGATTTCTCAAAAAGATATTGTCTTAGTAATAGGCCTAAATTATCCCTAGAGTAAAGGCTGCTGCTATAGATCTGCCCTAACAAAGCTTAAAAGCGAAATGCGAAAGAATCAAACCGATTCCAAATAATTTGTGTTCCATAATAAAATTCAACAATATTTAAAGGGGTACAACAAAATCCAGCACCCAGCAATGTGAAATACACAATGTTCAAAGAGTATTGACTACACAAAAAAGCAGGAAAATATGACTCATAATGAGAAGAAACACTAATCAAAAGAAATAGACTCTTAGAAATGATAAAGATGATGGAATTAGCAGATAAGAATGTTAAAATAGCTATTATAAATACACTCTGTATAATTATGAAGGTGAAGAGAAATGAACTTGATGAAGAGAGAAGTGGGAGATATAAAAAAAGGCTCAAATCAAACTGGTAGAGATTAAAAATATATGAAATAAAAAATATATATGGATGGGATTAACAGAACAGAAACTGCAGATTAGATAACTTGAAGTCTTAGCTATAGAAACTATTCAAATGAAATACAGAGAGAAAAGACTGGGGAAAAAATGGAGCAAAGCATGAGTGACCTATGGATAATATAAAGTGATCAAACATGCACAATTGAACTGTCAGGAAGGAGGGACAAAATATATTTTTTTTAAATGAGGCCGGAGAAATTTTGAACTTTATGAAAACAAGTATCTAGTTATCCAAGAATCTCAACAAACTCCAACATAATAAATGTAAAGAAAATGACATCATGACACATCATAATCAAATTGCTGAAAAACATTGAAAAAGAGAAATAGTAAAAGAGGAAAAGAGCCATATTACGTGAAGAAAGAAAGTAAAGATCACATCAGACTTCTTGACGGAAACCACGCAAGGTAGAAGACAATGTGGTGGCATCTTCAATGTACTGAAGGAAAAAAAATGGCATCCTAGAAATCTAAACCCAGTGAAAATATCTTTCAAAAATTAAGAGGATTTTTATTATTATTTTTCTGGCCTCTAATTCATTTATTTCTGCCCTAATCTTTATTATTTCCTTCCTTCTGGTAATTTTGGGTTTAGCTTGTTCTATTTCTAGTTCCTTGAGGTATAAAGTTAGGTTGTTTACTTGAGAGCTTTCTTTTTTCTTAATGTAGACATTTATTGCAATGAATTTCCCCTTAGGACTGCTTTCGCTGCATCCCATAAATTGTTATGTTTTGTTTCCATTTTCATTTGTCTCAAGATATGTTTTCTCATTTCCCTTTTTGATTTCTTCTTTGACCTATTGGCTATTTCAAGAATGTGTTGTTTAATTTCCACATATGTGTGAATTTTCTGTGGTCAGAAAAGATACCTAATAGAATTTCAGTCTTCTTAAATTTGTTAAGATTTGTTTTGTGGCCTAACATGTAATCTGTTCTGGAAAATGTTCTGTGTGTACTTAAAAAGAGTGTATGTTCTGGTGCTGTTGGATAGAATGTTCTGTATATATGTCTGTTAGATCCATTTGGTCTATAGTGTTAATCAAATCTTCTCTTTCCTTATTGATTATCTGACTGGATGATCTATCCATTGTTGAAAGTGGGGTATTGAAATCCCCCACTATTATTGTATTGCTGTTCATTTCTCTCTTCAGTTCTGTCAATATTTGCTTTACATAATTAGGTGCTCCAAAGTTGGGTACATATATATTTATAATTGTTATATCCTCTTGCTGAATTGACCCCTCTGACATTATATAGTGACCTTCTTTGTCTCTTGTTAAGAGTTTTTGACTTAAGGCCTTTTTTGTCTGATATAAGTATAGCCACCCTTGCTTTCTTTTGGTTACCATTTGCATGGAATATATTTTTCCTTCTCTAACTTTCAGCCTATGTATTTCTTTAAAGATAAAGTGAGTCTCTTGGAGACAGCATATAGTTATATCTTATCTTTTTATCCATTCAGCCACTCTGTGTCTTTTGATTGATGAATTTAATCTGTTTACATTTAAAGTAATTATTGAAAAGTAAGGACTTACTATTGCCATTTGTTAATATTTTTCTGTTTTGTAGAATCTTTGTTTCTTTATTCCTCTCTTGATGTCTTGTGATTTTTTTTTTTTGATAAAGACTTTTCAGACAAAAGCTGAGAGAATTCATGGCCAGCAAACCAAATGACAGTTTGGATCAAATAAAGGTATGAAGAGCACTGGAACTTTTAATCATGTGAGTACACATAAAATACATTTTTTTTGTTATTTTTGTATTCTTCAATGAAAACTGTTAAAATGAAAAGTAATAACAGTGTATCGGGGTGTTCATAATATGTAGAAATAAAATGTATGATAACAATAGCACAAAGAACAGGAAAGGGAAAGGTAAGTGTGCTGTTTTAAGTTCTTTGGGTATATATAGAATGGTATAATATCACCTGATTGTGCTAAATTAAAGACTTTATTGAAAATCCGAGAATAACCGATAAAAATGAGACAAAGAGAGTCATTAAAGCCAATACTGGAGATAAAAGAATCATAAAAATATTTACTTAGTCAAAAAGAATACAGGAAAAGAAAAGAAAAAAAAACAAGACTAAATGGAACAAATAAAAATCAGACTGCAAGGTTATAGATTAAAACCCAGCAAAATCAATAACTTAATTAAATGCAAATGGTCTAAATATGCCAATTAAAAGATAAAGATTGTCATTTTGGGTGAAAAAATCAAGACTTAACTCTATGTTCTCTATATGAATCTCACTTTAAATCTAAAGACATATAGTTTAAAAGAAAAAAATAGAGAAACACTAATGGAAAGAAAGTTGCAATAGCTATATTAACATCAGGCAAAGTAGATTTTGGTACAAGAAATATTACCAAGGAAAAAGAGGAATAGTTTATAATAATAAAGAGGTCAGTTCATCAAGAGAACATAACAGCCCTAAACGCATGTGCATCTAATAGGGAAACTTCAAATATGTGGAGTAAAAACTGAAAGGACTATAAGAAGAAATAATCAAGCCCACAATTATAGTTGGATATTTCAATACTCCTCTCTGAGTCATTGATAGAACAAATAGAAAATCAGTAAAGATACAGAATACTTGAATTATAGTATCATCCAAATTGATCTAATTGACTTTTATAGAACATTCCATCCAACAAGCTTAGAATATACATGATTTTTAAGTGTACACAGAGCATTTACAAGGAAAGATCATTAAAAAATCTCCATAAATTTAAGAGAACTTAAATCATGTATGGGATGTTCTCTGGTTGCCAAGCAATCAAACGAGAAATCGATAACATACAGATATCAGAGAAATTATCACTATATGGTTTTTTAAAAGCTCTTTAAAGATATAATGAAAATATCACACAATTCACCCATTTAAAGTATATAATTCGATGGGGTTTAGCATATTCACAGGTATGTGCAACCATCACTACAGTCAATTTGAAAACATTTTCATCACCTCACGAAGAAACTCTGGATCCTTTAGCTATCATCTCTCTACCTCGCCACCCCGCCCAGACCTCAGCAAACAATAATCTACTTTCTGTCTCTATAGATTTCTCTACTCTTAACTTTTATATGAATGGAATAGCACAGTCTTTGGCTACTGGCGTCTTTCACTTAACGGAACGTTTTCAACATTCATCCATATTGCAGTGTGTATCAGGGCTTTATTCCTTTCTTTATGGTCAAATAATATTCATTATATAGATAAACCACATTTTGTTTATTCATTCAACCATTGATAGTTATTTGAATTGTTTCCACCCTTTGGCTATAATGAATAATGCTGCAATAATTATTCATGTACAAGTTTCTGCGTGGACATATATTCTCATCGAGTATATATGAAAGAATGGAATTAGCTGGATTGTATTGTAACCCTTGATTTAATTGTTTAAGGAACTGCCACATTGTTTTTCCAAAGCAACTGCACCATTTTACATTCCCATCAACATTGCATGAGGGTTCTGATTTCTCCACATCCTCCCTAACACATGTTGTCATCTGACTTTTTTATTCTAGCCATCCTAGTATGTATGAAGTGATATTATGATTTTGATTTACATTTTCCTGATGACTATGGATGTTGAACAGCACTCCCTGTGCTTATTGGTTATTTGTATATCTTCTTTGAAGCAGTATCTGTTCAGACCCTTGGCACGTTTTTAATATGGTTATTTGTATTTTTGTTGAGTTGTAGGAGTTCTTTATGTATTGTAGATACAAATCCCTTGTCAGGTATATGATTTACAAGTATTTTCTCCCATTTTATAGGTCATCTTTTCACTCTCTTAATGATATCAATATATGGATATTAAGCAACACATTTCTAAATAACCCATGGGTCAAAGAACAAATTTTGAGAAAAAATAGAAAATGTTTTGAACTAAATAAAAATGAAAACACATTGCAAAATGTATAGGGTACAGCTAAAACAGTGCTTCCAGAGACATGTTTAGCATTAAGTGCTTAACTTAGAGAAGAAGAAAGGTCTCAAGCATACTATCTAAGCTTTCACTTTAGGAAATTGTGAGCAGTTATCTACTAGGCATTGTCAGGTTGGTCTCCCGAGTGTTTATGTCAGTTTGTGCTTCCAGCAGCAGTCCGCATTCACACCATCAAAATTCCCGATAGTTAGATTTTAATATTTTGCCAAATGGATATGAAATGTGTCTTCTTGCTTGAATTTGTATTTCTCTGATTACTAGGGAGTTGACTGACTTTTCATATCTTTAGTGGCCTTTCAGTTCTTACCCTCTGTGTAGTGCCTGTTAACAGTTTTGCCCACTTCAATCGGGTTGTCTGTCTTGCTTTTTGATCTGAGGAAGTTTTAAGATATTATAAATGTGATTGCTTTCCAGTTAAGTCTGTTGAAAATATCTACAAATACCCAATCTACAGCTGTCTTTGAACTTCATGTTGCCTTTGCCATATAAATGTTTTAATTTTAAAAAATCCAATTTATTAATATTTTTCAAGTATGGCTCGTGTTTTTTTCTCTTAAGGAATCCTATCTTACCATAAATGTAGTCTTCTGTGTGTTCCTTAAATTTAATGGTTTTCTTTTACATATTGCTTTATAATTCACCTTGAACTTATTTTATTTTTTTGATCTAGGGATTTACTTTTTTTCTCACATGGTTATCAAATTATCTAAGTTTATTAAATAGCCTAACCTTTCCCTATGTGTCTACCATTCTGTCATTGTCCTATATCAAGTTTTCCTACATTTGTGGGTCACTTTCTGAGCTGGCTCTTCTGTTTCAATGGTCTGCTTTATTTTTTCCTTATGCCTATACCACATGGTTTTATTACTATAGGCTTATAATAAATATTGCTATCTGGTAGCGTGAGCATCCCTGCTCATTCTTTCATTCTTTTTCGTGAGTGTTTTAACTGCCCTTGGCCCTTTGTTCTTCCATATAAATTTTATGGTCAGCTTGTTAAGTTTGATGAAAAAAATCTGTTAGGATTTTTATTGGAGTTGAAATAAATTTATGGATTAATTTTGGAAGAATTGCCATCTTTGTAATACCAAGTCTTCTCTCTCATGAAAAAAAAATGTTTTCTTGGGCTTTTGTTTGTTCGTTTTTGTTTTTGAAGGATCTCTTCAACGTCCTGAAAATGGTCCCACTTCCAGGCATCTAACTCAGCAAAGGTCAGAACTAATAATACTTATGGTGAAGTACTTTGAACTGTGTGTAGAATTTACTCTGAGTGCTGTGTTCCATAATTGTCAATTGCACATATACGATCAACCTAGTGGTATTTGCTTATTGTGTTCTTTTGTGTTTTTATTGTCATACCTGTTCGTTTGCTCCAGGTTCTAGGAACTCAAGGACTTAGCACAAAAACCTAGGCTGGGAAGAACAGTGAGAGAGTTCCACTTCTTGGTATATACCCACATCCTCTGCCTTTAGTGAGAAAATCATAGGAATTAATGCAGTTGATCTACATTGAAAGGAAACATTTTGAAGTGTTTCGATGACCATAGATTGTTGATTATCCTGTGAGTTTCTAGTTCGTCTTGCTTTTTCCATTTTGTATGGTTCTGGGGTTATTGTTTAGATTCATACAGCATATCACAGAAGACCATGACTGCGTGATACCTATAGATGGCTGTTCCTAAATATTTAAATACACGACTGAATTGTTCCATGTTCATTCACATGGGTCAGTACAGACCTGTAGCCAGGGTTCCAGAGTCTGCCAGGCATTTGCCTTTTTGGCTATTATGGAACAGAAGCTTTCCAGCCCTGTACTACTTCCTTCTA
The DNA here is from genome assembly GCF_000325575.1 of Pteropus alecto. Classification (NCBI taxonomy): domain Eukaryota; kingdom Metazoa; phylum Chordata; class Mammalia; order Chiroptera; family Pteropodidae; genus Pteropus; species Pteropus alecto. The sequence goes on along the minus strand of NW_006430739.1, from coordinate 780,766 downwards.
TATCTGGACACTGAGGCCTATTATTATTATTTTTAATAATTACAAGACTTTACTTTTTAGAGCAGTTTTAGGTTTACAGAAGAAGCAAGCAGAAAGTACAGAGAGTCCCTGTATACTGTTTCCCCTGTTATTAACATCTTATATTGGAGGTGGTACATTTGTTACAGTTGATCACTATTGAACCAATACTTATGCAACCAATACTGATGCATGATCATTAACTTAAGTCTACAGTTTACATTACGGTTCATCCTCTGTGTTGTATAATTCTGTGGTTTTTGACAAATGCAGTGTCATGTATCCACCATTACAAAATCATACAGAATAGTTTCACTGCCCGAACTATCCCTTGTACTTCACCCCTTCATCACTCCCCCACTCTCCTCAAATTCCTGGCAAACAGTGATCTTTTTACTTTATTTTTTGTCTCCATAGTTTTGCCTTTTCCAGAGTGTCATATAAATTGAACTATACACTACGTAGCCTTTTCAGACTGACTTCTTTCACTTAGCAATATGCATTTAAGATTCCTCCATGTCTTTTCATGGCTTGATAGCACATTTCTTTTTATTGCAGAATAGTAACCCATTGTCTGATGTGCCACTTAGGTCTATTCTTAATCTCTTGCTCTTCGATGGGCTATTTAACTGTGACAGACAACCCCCGATTCTAAATCACAAAGCACTCCATGCCAATGATAGTCGAGGACCTATTTAAACAACTAGTCTATTTAGACTCATTTCCTGTCCAATGCAAACAACTGATCATTTCGGTAAATAAAAGGAATTAGCCAAATTAATGGTCACTGACTTGACTAGACAGTTCTTTCAAGATGGTCAGACTAGTTGGATCTGTGGGTCTAGCCTGAGAGGCAGGCAGCATGGTCCAGAGGAAGGAGCCTAGGCCCAGGGGTCAAGAGCTCCGGGTTGTACTCACAGCTTTACCATCAGCCTGTGCTAGCTACTCCCTTGTGGACCCCAGTCTTTGAAGGCCTTCCCTGCTCTGCTGAGCACAAATGCCAGAAGAGCTGCAAGTCCTTTCTTACTGATCAGCCCTCTCATTTGTGGCATGGGATGCCATTTATATGCCAAAGGACAGCGGGATCAAGGACTCACAGATTTTGCCATGTGGGCATCCTTCTGAGACAACTTCTTGCTAGAGGAAGGGGCTCATGCCGTGTGCCCCTGAGGGCTTTGCAGAACTTTCACAGAAAAGGGCTCATGGTGCATACTCATCCTGGGGCCTGCGGAAATAGGCAAAGGGTGACATTTTGAACACAGCATTTTCCTTGGCCCTGAAAGGGCATTTTCTTTCTGTATTACGAGGTTGAAACTGATGCAAAGCCATCGAAAATTAACACTACTGAATGAGTTAGATCGCTTTAGATGAGCTGTCCTCCCCCCCTCTGCACAGCCGTGTAAATCACAGTGAGCTGTTGCACGTCTAAAGTTTAAACTCTTCCGCTATCGGGAACTGACTTCTCTTAGTGCTTCTGAACTTTTGGACTTAACTCTTAGTTGCTTTTCACGATGAAGTCTCCCCACCCTTCATTCCCTCTGTCTTTGCGGGGGCAGAGAGTCTTTCTACAGTGTTAAAACAGAAGCTTAGCATTCATTTATTCCGAAAATTAATTTAGTCTACAAACCTTTCCTGAGAGACTCTTCCCTCTGTGCTGGGCCCTTGAGATAAACTTGGCAGTGGGCTCTATGGAGGGAATGGAAGTTCCTCTGACCTTGGAGAGCACACAGGCAGGGGCTGGACATTTTTAGGTTTTGGCCGGGAGACCCACTATATATTCCCAGCTGCCCAGTTAGAAACTCCTCAGTCTCCCTCAGCCACCACTCACCATTGAGTTCTGGAGTTCAGACTACTTATGTCTCACATGGGTGCTGGCAGAAGCCCCCTTACTTGTCTCCCTTGCTCCAGACTGTCCCCGACACTGCTCCTAGTATGAAAGATAGTCTTCCTACTGCAAAGTCATGCCTCCCACTCAGAAGACCTGGATCTCCACTGGCTTCAGAATGAAGTTCCAAGTTAGGCTTGATGTGCAGGGCCCACCTCACCCCAACATTCCACTTCCTACTCAGCTCTCGAAATCCTCAGCCACCCCTTCCCCAAATCCTTGTGCTCTAATCAACCTAGATGTGCTTCTGTTCCTGAACATCCCACGTACCTTCACATGGCTTTTCCTTGTTCATTCAATTCCTATTGTCTGGAATTCTTCTCCCTTTCCCCACTGTCCTTTCCTATGCATTCTTCAAGCTGCAGCTCCAACATCACCAACTTTGTAAAGTCTTCTCCAATCCCCAGAGAGTTTCTCTCCTGTCAGGTTAGGGCAGGGTGAGTCCAGAACCTGATTCTCAAGGCCCTCACCCATACTGTTCAGTGAAGGGAACTGGCACTGAGTATTTCCCAGAGTGACCCGGAGTCTCCAGGAACATGACTATGCAGGCTCTTTGCTAGTTGCATAGTCAGCAAGTGGCTACAGCCGCTCATACCCTATTGCATGAGAAAAGATGTCCTGTTTGACTGGCAGAAAATCTAGGGACAAAGGGGCCAGTAGGTGGGTCCCCCCAGACTTTTCCTGAGAGGAACAGGGCAGCCAGCCTCTCAGGCTAGTATGCACAAACCCCGGCCACCCCAGGCAAGGTCACTCCAACAACTCTTGACTGACCATGTACTGGGCACCAAGCCTTGGACTGCTTGATGTCAGGCTCCTACCCTCAAGGAGCACTCGGTCCAATACGGAAGATAGAGCCCTGTGTATGGGTATATTGATTTGCTAGCACATACTGGGTGGCTTGAACAACAGAAATTGATTGTCTCCCAATTCTGGAGGCTAGATGTCCAAGATCAAGGTGTTGGCAGGCTTGCTTCCTTCTGAGGGCTATGAGGGAAGGGCTGGAACAGATCCATCCTGGTGACTCAAAGGAACATAGGCTTAGGGCACAGAGAGAACTAAACTTAAATCTCAGCTAGGCTAGTTACCTGGCTTTGTGATTATGGACAGATAAGTCACTTCTGACCAAGAGCCTCAGTTCCTTCTTCCATGAAATGGGATGATAACTCTTGCCAGCCCTGATTATGGAACTGAAACAAGAATATCTGGGGAAAGGCTATTGAACTAGCCAAGTCTGGAGTGTCTTGATCTCTGTGTCCTGGCAGAGCTTGCCATGGGCGCTGGCCGGGAACCACACTCACTCAGTGAAGGTCTACTGAATGATGCGCAAATGACTGAATAAATGGTCAAGGAGGAGTAGTGTTCTTCCACTGCAAGTCCTCCTGCCAGCTGTGCCCTTGAATTCAGAAGGAGGGCCCGGGGGTTCTTTTTACACTCAGGGCTGAGGGGGAAGAGATTTCCTTCCCCTTTGGAAAGGACAGAAAAGAAAAATAAAAGTTGGGGTCTGGAAGATGGGTAGAGGCTCAAGACACATCATCCATCGGCTTCTCATTTGTGTCCCCGTGGGGTGGCCCAAGTGGGGTCAGGCTGCAGAGCTGAGGAATACGCCCAGAAGCCGAAGTCCACAGGGGAAAGACAAGCAGCAGGCATGAATTGGTGGGAGAAAAGAAGACTGACAAGCACCGTCTCCCCCATCTGCATGCCCCCACCTCATAGTCTAGCTCAGAGTAGCCAGATTGCCCATGCCGGGAGGCTGAGGCCATGTCAGCAGTCATGCTTCCCTCTGATTTGCCCTCTGAAAGGTCTCTCTGCCTCCTGTTCCCTAAGCTATAATGTCCGTAATGAAAAGAGAATGGGATAAGGGAGGCTGAAGACCTGGGTTCGGGTCCTAGCTCTGCCACATGCTGGCTGTGTGACCATAGGAGTTACTTAAGCTCTCTGAGAGTTGGTTTCGTCATCAGTTAAATGGGGGTAATGCTCCCCCCCATACCTACACACACACATACACACATGCACATCCGTTCAGGGTCACTGGGAAAATTAAATGAGGGAGCATGTCAGGAAGTGCTTTGCAAAGCATACATTCCCCAAGTTAATCCACAGCCCTGATGGTCTGCTTGGCACCCAAGGCAACCTTCAGGTGCTGCTTCATTTCCGTCAGGAAAGTCTCACCCTCATTTTAAGTCACTTCACACTACAAAGCCTAAGAACCCCTGCACGTGGGTTCTCTCCCTCTCCCCACACACTCACCAGAAAGATAGGCCCAGTTCGTCACTCACTCACTCAAAAACCTCGTTCCAAAGGCTGCCCATTTGCCCCATCATTTAGAAGGTTGCTGCCTAGAGTTAAATGTGGGCCCATCAGACCCACAGAAAGTCCTGGTTGAGCATGGCCCTAGGACCAAAACTCAGAGTTGAGGAACTTGAACAGGGCGTATGTGACAAGGAAGAGCCAGTCCAGTGGGAAAGGGCTTGTCAGGAGGTGGCTCTTCTCATTTCCATGTCAAACAGGTTCTAGATCTGCTCATAACTCTGCTTTGCTGGGGACACTGCCATCTGTGCCATCAGGTTCTTCCTCCTAGGCCTGGGGGAAGGGCTCCCCCAGGGGCAGTCTACAAGGGATAAGGGAGGCAGCTTGTGCATCCCTAGCTCTGTGGCCCAAGTGGTGGGAGGTGGCCTAGAGCAGCTGAATCCCTGGCCACAGCTTTGTCCTGCCTTGCTCTTGGTTTAGCACAAGTCCTGCCCCTCTCTGGGCCTGGGTTCCTCTAGCTTCAGAATGAGGGAGTTGACCCATCCCAACCTTAGCTCCCTTCTCACTCAAAACCTCCCAGCACCCAGGCCTTTAATTCGAGCTCTTTGATCCGAGAGCTGAAAGGCCTTCTAGTCAGGGTAGGAATTGTTCTTCTTCCAGCCCAATTGAGGGTTTCATGTGGGTCTTGCCCATGCCTGCTTCATGCCTACAGCTGATCAACCATGTCATAAGCCCAGAGCACACACCCATTCAGTGTCCTTAGAGCCAGATTCCGTGTGGGAAAAATATCATGCTTTTAAGCAGCCAAACAGCAACTAAGTTCAAACCTCTTCCTTCACAAAGAGTTTCTTCTATCTCTTGGCCCATCTGCCTCTTAGTAACCTGAAACATAATAAAGATGGTATGTGGCCCAGCCATGGATTTGGGACTAAGCCTGCCTCAAAAAATCCACATCATGCCTAGATTTCCCCTCTAGCGATAGCTCCATTCTGAATGACCCTAACGCCTTCCCACAGACACTTGGCCCAGTAAAAGCAAACATTTCAAGGGTTAACTCTCTCACTCCGGTCTTTCTCTATTCTTGCTAAATCCCAGTTTGGGAAGGAAAAAAAATTATCACATTCTTGCATGGCCATTCTACACCAACCAGATTGAGTGGGTGACAGGCAGAAAAACTGGAAAGGAAATGCCTGTAATATTTCGTTAATGTGGTCATGGTATTTGATTTGGCTGCATGTCCCCAGATGCAAATACAAATGTCCCCCTTTATTTGCATGTGAATCTTCCCCAGAGAGAAGGATGGAAGAGCAAGCTCAAGTCCCAAGTATCTGGAGCAGAGTGAGGCATTAGCTGGGACTCAGAGCAGTTGTGCTGGGTGCAGGTGGTGGAGGGCGTCGTCTCCAGGAAGCTGCTGAGGAGACAACGTCACAGGCAAATACTTTATCTCAAGTGAGAACAGCTTGGAAAATACCACAATTCAGTTTTGCCAAAGACCATTTCACTGGTGCCTTTTGCAGAGAAGGCGAAGGGAGCAGAGAGAGCGCTGGGTTTGCAATAGAATTATTCAGTTCAAGTTTGCGTTCTACCACTTGAACTTAGGTGAGTTTCTTAGCTCCTTGGTGCCTGTTTTCTCCTTAGTGGAAATAGACTTTAAAATCTATGCTCTGCTGGCCTCATAGGGTGCTTGTGAAGATTCTAGGGGAAACTGCATGTGCAAGCTGTTGTCAAATGTTTTAGGAACATGATGTATCACTATTATTGTTATTAGGTGAGGAAGCTAAAGAATGTCTATAGAGCAAAATCAGGCAACACTTCTGTTTTTAGGTGATTTGGACTCAAAACAACTCGTCTGAAGGAAGTAGCATTATTCTTAAGAACTTATGAGCCCAGTGACCTGCGGGCAGGGCTGCCCTCCCTGGACCCTCTTACTTTCGCCATTGGCAGCACGTGGGCTTGGCCTACATGCTCTGTCCAGCCCTTTCCAGTCTAAGGCAGCCTGCTGTAAGGTACAGATTGAACACACTGTCCAAATGTTTCACGTTTCACTGGGCCTTTACAGGTGGGAGCTTTCTGTAGGCCTACCCTTTTGGACAGCAGGTTCATTTGCAGCTCTGGTGTACTTGAGCTTGCATTTGCTAGACAACAGGCCAGTGTCGTAGGTGAATAGCATGATATCTGGAGAGGGAGCCATGGAATCCTATCCAACAGCCCTGCAAGCCTCTGCCATCTTGACCCTGGGAGGTACAAAGAAATGCCATCACAGGAGGCCTATGCCTGGGACAATTATAAAAGCAGTCTCTGTGGCCCAAATAGACACAAGGCTACAGACTCAGGACAGTTTTCCAAAGGGCCGCTCAATCAGAAGGATCAAAGCATTTAGATAAAAATTGGCATATTTCCAACAGCCGTGATTTAATTATATAGGAAACTCATTGCTGATCATTGCATATCATATTTTAAGGGCTTGTGTTTATCCTCCATTTGGCTGCTACCAGACCATGCTAGAAACAGTTCTACAGAAATTCACCTCTTAGCCTTTCTATAAGGTTTGGCTTCCTAGAGACTCCTGCTCTTCACATCCCTCTGGTCCTCATAAAACCCAAGATCCCAGATGCTGTCCAAGTTTAAACCATTTTGATAATATCATTAATTGCCACTGGTAAAAGCTGGGAGTGTTTCCCCATTCTCAGATTTCACTCTTTCAACCTACTGCCCTGCTTTCTATCACCTCCCAGGAGCAGGACCTCCTCCACCTGACGTTCAGGGCCTTCCCTAATTCATCCCTTCAGTGTAGAACAGTAGGGAAGATGGTTGGCTTTAGATCCAAGCAGATCTGAGTTTGAATGTCCGCTTTATCTCATATGTGGCTTTAGACAATTACTATACTTTTCTTTCTGAACCTCTGTTTTTTCATCTGTCAAAGGGAGATAATAATGCCTCATGGAGCTGTTGCGAGGATTGAAGAGATAATAATAAATGTAGAGCATCTGGCCCAGCACTTGACCCATGGTGGCTGCTCAGTTGTCAGTGACCGTGAATGCTGCAATTTCATCATGCGCAATCGGGCCCCAACCTCCCCCTCAACAGTTCATCTTATCTTCCCCACGCACGGTGCGCTCCAGCCAGATTTGGACTTTGCTGTTACCCTAGGACTCTCTGAGCCTTTGCTCTGACTTCGTACCTTTGCTTATACTCATTCGTTTACCTGGAGCATCTTTTCCCCTTTATTCACCTGTGTAACATCAGATCTATGCTACAAATCCCAGCTCAAAAGTGACCATTTTCTCTCTGAGTCCCTATAAGCCTTCAGCGCTCTCCGTGGTGCTCATCAGGACTCCAGCCCAAACCTCTAGTCTGTCTCAAGCCCTGTACTTCATGCTACAGTGTATCCTGAAATGAATCAGACCCAGTACCTACCTTTGAGGAGCTCAGTCTGCTGAGCAACCAGAGAAACACGGCCACTGCTAGCAACATATTTAAGTTTGGATCCTAAGTAGCTGGCTCACACTTACCTACCCACAGAGAGCCCCTGAGGTTGTTCTGTTCTGGGAAGCCAGGGATGCCCTCTTTCCATCTTCCTACATCTTAAATCATCATGGACTCCATCTTTCTGTGTTGCTTTGAAGCGTCTGATTCACACAGGTTGAGCCAGCCCAAGGACAGAGAGATAATCTAAGTGGCAATGAGAGCGAAGACATTGGGGTCAGAGAGACCTGGGTCATAATCCTGATTCTTTTCCCTTTATTGTGTGTGACCTTAGGCAAGTCACTTCAACCTTCTGTAACATATTTCTGAGGAGTAAGTGAGAAGGGTCAGGCACAGGGTAGGGCACATGGTGGGTACTCAAAATGTCATTATTGGGCTAGTGGTCTTTGTCCCGCTGCCATCGAGGGTACTACAGCATAGATGGGCATTTCTTAGGCCCCATTCAAGGGAACTTGTAACCTGAAGTGCCAGAGGAATTTTTCACAATGAAGCCTTTCCCATGAGGCTCCCCTGAGACGTGGGCCCTAAGGAGAGTAGTTCAGAGAGGCTCCCACTGCTGGAAATGGTGACTGTTACTAAGGAGGTATTGATGTGAGGTCAGTTTACGACAATGTCATTTAGTACTCTGGTGAGAGCTATCCACTCAAATCTCAATGATGTATAAGGAAAAGTGTCTCTTCCAGGAAGAGCTGCTTTTGACCAGTGTAATTGAGTGGTGATGGGAGGCAATGAGGAGGGTTTGTGACAGTAGCCTCGTTAAATCTGACATAGGGACGATCTTGGCAGAGCTTCCATTTAATGCTCAGTGCTTTGTCTTCTGTGGGTTTGAGGGACCAGATTCCAGTCTCCTGGCAGTATCATGGATGGGCTCGGTTGTGGGCTAGTCTGCATCCTTAGCAAGTTGGAATGGTGGAGACAAGGAGGCAGCTGGGGCTATAGAGACAGGTCCCTTCAAAAGCTGCTGAGAAGGCTCAGGCACTGTCAAAAGTGGTGAGGAAATGTGGGTGTGGTCCGTGCAGGTGCTGGTATCTTTTCAGTGTGGCAACGGGGGCTTGGGAACACTGGAAATCTGGGGCTTGGAGGTTCATTGCCAAATGCTGAAACATTCGCAACAAAAGCCTACCAGCAACTGGTAGGAGGAGGGGACTGTTTATCGCCTCTGATGGAAGGGCCAGACAAAAGCGGGGCAGGGAGACAGGACCTGATCCAAACACACTGGGGCTTAGGGCAGGTCTTCAGGTTCAGCAAGGAGCCGAAGTACTCAGCAGAGGAACCGAGGCAGATGCCCATCAGTGAGGACTTGGCCAATATGGCTGGGGTGGAGACAGTCTTTGGCTCTGTAGGCACAGGAGAATGGGGCTCCCCCAGCCCTACTGACTGCCTGCTCTTTGCAGCAAGATAGAAGATGCCGAGTGGACCCTGCTGGGATAGGTAAGGTCAGGGCTGGGACTGTGAGGGGCGACTCTGAGCCTGACTGTGAGGGGCACATGCCAGCAGGGGCCAATAAACTGGCTGACCCAATTCTCTCTCAGTTATTTGTTTTCACTTGGGCAACATATTAGAGTTTACTTGACTACATTTATGTCCATTCATTTGACCAGTATTTATTTACTGGGCACCTGCTCCAGTTAGGCCCTCTGCTCTATTCTGAGCAGACTAGTGACACTGAGACTGTGGCTCTCTCCTCAAAAACCTCCCTCTGTCTTCTGGGGTTGGCAGATGAGTAGACAGAGCACAGCGTGGCAAGTGTGATGTTAGAGTCTGCACAGGGCAACACTGGAGCCCAGCAGAGGGTGCCCAACCGGGCAGAGGCACCTTCCTGGAGGTAGTAGACAGCTCACCAGCATCCTTCTGGCCATGATGCAGTAGTGGACTTGGTTCCTACCTCTACAGAGTTTTCTCAAACACAGAACTTTGCGGGGAGGGGTGAGGAGATGTCAAGGCAAAGTGGCAAAGTATAGGAAATTCTAGTCTCCTTACCAGGACTGGTTTGATTTAATTCTCACAGTTGGGATCAGGAAGTAAGTCTAAACACTCAGAAACGTAACTAATGATTAAAAAACAATCCGTCTTTATGGACTAGCTCTGGCATAGGCCAGAAACTAGCAGGATAGGAAAGAGGCTTGGAGGGAAAAAAGCAGAACTAGCCAAGTTCACTTGGGGCCCAGGAATTTTCTCCAAATTGGCAGCAAAGCCTCATGGGAAAATGAAACTCCCAGGGAGGCTTAGGCCTCTTTTCCCTCTGGAGTGAGGGGGACTTTTCCTGTGGGGAATGATATGCAAGGCCCTAGGTCCTCCTGGGAGAAAAGATTTCCCTTCTAATGATCCAGGGACCAGGATTTTATTCTGACGTGGGATGGAGAATGGCTTGCTGGGGAGTGAAAAACCACAGGGCCCAGAAATTCAAGAAAAGCCAGTAACTGAAGAATAGCATCACTAGGGCAGCTCAGCACCCAAGGAAAGACACTGACATCTCTTTCCAGAGAGGATGGTTGCAGTGCAGGAAAATTCGCAAAAGGCAATCATAGAGGTCACTAGTGGAAATGGCTGTTTTCACTTTTAAAAATGGTTCGACAAATATTGGGAGAAAAATTATACTGCGTCACAGGGCTTGGAAAAGATGAGGCAGCTCTCAGTGGGCTTTCTGGCCTCTTTCCATTCCAAAATGTCCTATTTTAATACATAGAATGAGAAAATTCACTTGTCCCCCGCCCTCTTGCCTCCCTCCCTGCCTCACTTTGTTCCAGTTTCATAAAGCCGTTATGAGGAGCAGCCTTGGTTCAGCCTCAGGAATCACGTGCACACCTCTGTGGCCATCTGCTCTTTAGTATCTTCTGCTAGTGACCCATCCAGGCCCATTTACTTGGCTAGGAGGTCTCTGAGAGCCACCTCCTTCCTGGCCCCATGCTGTAATTTGTAGAACACTTCTGATGGCTAATCCTGGGAAAGACCAGCGTTCACAAAATCCCTCTGAGACCAGCCCTCTCTCTTCTGTCATCATTGTGCCCATTTTACAAACAGACAGGGGAAACCATAAAGAGTAGGACACCTGAAAGGACAGTGGCATCAGACCGCCATGGCTCTCAATATTTGCACACACAGTTGTTGACTATGAAGCAAAATGCTGGGCTCAGCTCAGAGCACACAGCAGACCGATCCCCATTTTTCCCAAGTTCAGACTGGAAATAAGGACAAAGTAGACAACCACAGAATTGTTCTAAACATGTAAGAAATGCCTCTAAAATAATGTTGACTCCATTGTGTTCATCCTGGAGTGGCAGAAAGATTGATAAATTTGGAGGCAGAAAGTCCGTGTTCAACTCTTCCCTTTGCCGTGGACTAGCTTTGTGACCTTGGAAAAGCTAGTCACCCTCCCTGGTCCTCCATTACTTCATTAGTAAAGGGGTGATAAAGCATCTAGCCACAGGCTTGTGGATGACATGATGAGGTAAGAGATGTGGCAGTACTGGGAAATGGCAGTAGGCTCGCCGTCATCAAACCTCCCACGTGGGGCTTTAGGTAGGTGCTCGGTGCTCATAGCATCTGTGGGACTTGTCTTGGGGTTCTGCCTTCATTTCTAGCCAGCCATTTGTAAAACAGCTCTTTGTCATTTGGGAGTGGGTTCAATTGTCAATAACCCAAAGCTTTTCTGAGAGAATATGGAGAAGGTAGATGGCTAGATTTGGCTACAAAGAGTGGTGTGATTCATAAACTGTCACCAAGGGCCACCTCCACAGCCCCACAGGATTTAAGCAATAGCAGCTGTTTGAAAACATGTAAAACCTCTTAAGCAGATGACTTCGAAGGGAGACATTTCCTTGATGGTGTAAACTCTGGTTCCTTTGCTTAAAAACAGTCTCATTATCATGACCTCCTGTATAAAAGAGCATCCATGTAAATGTCTAGTCAGTCGCGCCCTGTGAGCCTCCATTTTACAACTGACTGAAGTTGCGGGGGGTCAGTGGTCTCCAAGGTTGCTTCCACTTCTTAGGTGGTCCTGTTCTGATTCTGCTTCTGGGCAGGCTGATACGAGCTTGCCTCCATAGTGATCACAGCAGGATCCTGGGAATAATAGCAAACACTTATAGAGCCTACTCTTCCCATGATGTAGGCGCTGTTATCATTCCTGTTTTATAGATGAAGAAACTGAGGAAGGGAGGTGAAATGATTTGCCAAGGATCACACAGCAGCTAGGAAGTGGTAGAGCCAGGATGCTTTGCTCTATTGGAGGGGATATTGTGAGCTGCTCTTATCTAGTAGAAGTGATCTCCCTTTGGGTGCTTCCACGTAGGTTTCAAAAAACAACACCTCTAAGTGGGATATAGTGTTTTGAGTGCTATACCCCCAAAGATATATCCACCCAGAATCTGTGAATGTGATCTTATTTGGATAAAGAGTCTTTGCAGATATAATTAAGTTAAGGATCTGGAAATGACATTATTCTGGCGATAGGGTGGGCCTACATCTAATGACAAGTGTCTAGATGAGAGACAGAAGAGAAGCACGCAAAGGAGAAAGCCATGTGAAAAATGGAGGCAGAAATTAGAGCCACGTGGCTACAAAGCAAGAAATGCCAAAGATTGATGACAGTCACTAGAAGCTAGGAACAGATTCTACCCCAGAGCCAAGGCACACCAAGGACTGTCGGCAACCGCCCGAAGCTGGGAGACAGGGAAGCACAGACCTTCCCTCGGGAACTCCGGGAGGAGCCAACCCTGCCGACACCTTGATGCTTTTGGACTTCTGGCCTCCGCTGAGAGAATACATTTCTGTTGTTTTAAGCCACCCAGTTTATGGGCAGCCCCAGGAAACATATAGGGATTGAGCCCCCAGGAGGCATCTCGCACCATTGCTCCTCAAAGGCATTCGAAGGTCGAGTTCAGTATGGGGGTGGATATCAATACTACCAATACTTTGGAAGTGTTTGGGAGTGTAGTGGAGGGTGAAATTGGCTCCTTCCAGGCCTACAGCCCTCTCCACTCAGATGCTTCCTGCCCGGTGCTTGGAGTCATCACGAGTGGCAGAACCATCTGCCTGCTGAGCTGCTCGAGAGGGACCTTGGTTCCCAGTGGTATCCAGGAAACCCCAAGAGTGGCCGGTCATAATGGCTCTCAAGAGGGCTCCTGCATTCTGGTTAATTTACCTCTCAGCTCCCTTGACCTGCATTTCGTCCCTTCTGGTATATTTTGTTTTGTACTTGATAAAGGGGAAGGGGAGGGAGGCAAGACAGGAAAGGAGAGTATTTGTTTGCTGGACATTTTGACATCATTGGCATTGGCACTTGGTTCTTACCTGGAGACATATTGGGAACAAGGGTCTTTGATGTTCTCAAGACTCGAGGGTCGCCCACTAAATTCAGCCCTCCTTCCCAGGCTCCATGGTTCCTTCTCAAAGGCTGAGCTAATGAGAGCTGCTATGGGCGAGAGCTGCTATGGGATTGGAAATAACAAAAGGATGGCCGAAAGGTGGGGGACTTAAATCCCAGACGTCTGGGACTGGACACGCCTGTAGGGCTCCTGAGGTCCAAAGCTCTTAGCTCACACTTAAGAAAACGGGCCCAGAGGGGAGTAGGGACTCGTCCCAGGTTGCACACTTTGCTTGCTGCCAAGCTGTAACTGGGAAGCAGAACTCTTTCTGGCCTGCGTGGCCAGGCAGGCTTAAATACGCTTCCAGTCATCATGAGAAGCCAGGGAATGGGCAGGCCTCCTGGGTTCTTTTTCTAGCTGCGAGTCCTCTGTTCCTCCTTGCATCCTCCAGCCTAGCTCCTTGCTGTTTCCTGGGGCACTGTGACCACATTCCACTTGGTTATTTCGGTCCTTCCCTTGTCTCCTCTGCTACACCGCAGAGCTCAAGGTCAGGGCCTAAACCTGATGTGGATCCATATTCTCCCCATTCCTTCCAGAGCCCAGCCAGGGCCTGACATGGAATAGGAGCTCAGCACATGTTTACTGACTGCATGAATGAATGAATGAATGAATGAATGAATGAATGAATGAATGAATATGGAACAGTAAAAATCTTTTGTTCTAAAGTACATACTAAGAGTGAATTAGAACGGACTCATTTTTATATTACGTTAGAATTGTATTAGCATTTCAAAGTTTAGTAGAGAAATTAGAGACAAAACGATGCATTCCCATTCTTCAGTGATGGCTAACCCCCGAAGATTTAAAGGAGAAACCGTAACCTAATGTTGTCATTCTGTTTTTCTCCTCTTTTGATGCTTGACAACTGTGATACTATGCATGTTTTGAAATGCATTTTCTATCACTTCAGGCCTCTTACATGAGTCCATAAAATTAGCTCCCAGTGTTATTTTTCTTGTTTCTTCTTTGCTCCGTCATTGTGTGGTTAATATACCCTTTTACCATATTTGAAAAGCAAAGTTCATTAAGTGGTGCAAGCCCCACACATGTCTACCTAGCTAGCTTCATGGATGCGTGTGCTTGGCCGGCTCTGCTGGGTACAGGGTGAGCAGGGTCCAGAGTGGATCGGGCTCCTGGGCCTAGCAGCCCTGGGTGTGGCAGGCTGGATGTGGGAGAGCCTTCAGTGTGGCCTCAGAGGAGGAAGAGGCAGTGACCATGAGGGCCTCAGGTAGGGCAAGCAGGGGAGAGGCCCATCCAGAAAGCCCTGCTGGGGCAGAGCCAGCGGAGGCCACATCCTGGGACTCGTGCTTGGGCTTCTACGTTACCACAATCTGTGAGAAAGCAGTTTCACAGCCAAGCCTGCCATTCAAAAGGCAGTAGTGGGGAGCGGGGAGCAGAAGCGGTTAGGAGGGCGGGCCCTGGATTCGCACATTTCCTAGCCAGGAGATCTGGGGCAAGTTACTCCATGTCTCTGAATCTCAATTCCTTCTTCTGTAAGTTCGAGGCAGTAGCATCTGACTGCCAGGAGTTTAATCTCCATGTGCCCTTGGTACAGACCCTGGCCAGTGAGAGGCAGAACTGAAAACGGGCCATGCCTCCAGCTGATCTTGAATCTCACTGGGGCTTGAGGGAAGGTTTTTGTAAGAAAGGATGGTCCACAGGCTGTCCGTGAACTATGTGGAACATCTTTTCTTAAGAAAACCTTCTCTAAATGGCCTGAGTGATGCAGGAGCAAGTAAGCAAGTGTTGATGGCCTGGCTTTTGCAGCCTTTGTTACTTCACTGGACCCTTGAGACAGCCCTGGGAGGTGGCTGGGTGACCCTGAGCAAGTCACCACCTTACCTCTCGGAGCCTGTTTCCTCAGTGGTTGGAGGACAATGAAACGACTACTCACCACACAGAGAGCCGTCAAGAGGAAGCTGTTGTTGCCACACTTTGACCCCACCACAGGACGCACATAGAAGGGGGCAGGAGGTGACACTGGTTGGTAATCCAAACATGTTGAAATGAGGGGAAAGCTGGGCCAGGGCAGGAGTCTGACTTGTCCTGCCAGGGCACCACCTTAAATTTCCCTTGTCCTCCATCCCAGCCACAGGAAAGCCCTCTGCCTGCACCGCAGAGACTGGTCTCTCTGTCATGGTGCCGCAGCCTGTTTAGGCAGCCCGTTTAACCTTTACTTTTCATTCCCAGGAGCACTAATGAATTGTTTGGGGGTGATATCCATGGACACACTTCAGGCTTCATGGATTCTGTGTGTTCTCTCTAATATCGCAGGCGTCAGGGAGCTTAGAGGAATTGGTCCCCCGGACTGATACTAATTTCTGTCTCTCTCTCAAGTCCAGACAGAGAAGAGCACTGATTGACTTGAACTCCACAACGCTGCTGAAGGACCCTGACACAATGTAGAGAGAGGGAGGGGCCCGTCAGTTCCAAACCCCTCGGCCCAGTGCAGGGATACCCAGTGCAGAGTTAGGTTTCTATTGGAACACCTCGAAGCACGTGCTCCCCCCTGCATCCTAAGGTGGCCTATTCCAGGTGCAGACAATGCCAGTCATTTGGAAAGTTTTCCTTTGAACCAAAATCTCTCTCTCTGAAATGTCTACTTACAGTCCTGGTCCTGTCCTCTGTGTGCACTTTGCCCATGACAGTTCCAGACATAGGTGGAGACAGCAACCGTGGACCCCTCATCTTTTCTCCGGGCTTATAATTCATTCTTCTTATGTCATGATTTCAAGACCCTTCACCAGCCTGTTCTCCCTTCTGTTTTCTTCTTGTTTCTCCCCATGTATCTAATTTGTAGCCCACCTAGAATAAATCGGACTGTTATAGGAGAGGCAAAGATTTAAATGGATTTCCCTTCATGTTCGCATCCAGGTTTTCCTAGAGCACTTGCTATGAGCTTTAACTTTCCTGAGGTTTTCTTTCCCTTGCTTGGGTACCATTTCTAAAACAGATTTCATATCTGGCTTTACTTTTCTTTTTTTCCCCTCAGACTCTGTATTAGTTTCCCATGGCCGCTGTAACAAAGCACCACAAACTTAGTGGCTTAAAACAACACACATTTATTATCTTACAGTTTCAGAGGCCAGAAGTTCACAACGGGTCTCACTTTGGCTAAAATCAGGGTGTGGGCAGGGCTGCATTCCTTGCCTTTTCCAGCTTTTAGAGGCCTCCCCCATTCCTTGGCTCATGGCCCCTTTATCTTCAAGGCCAGCAACACAGCACCTTCAAATTTCACTCTCCCTGACACCTCTCTCTCTCTCTCTGACCCACTCTTCTGCCTTCCTCTTTTACTTACTAGGGCCCTTGTGATTGCATTGAACCCACCCAGATAATCTAGAAGAATCTCCCCATCCCAAGATGTTTAATTGAATCACCTCTACAAAGTCCCTTTTTTTGTTTAAGGTAACATATTCACAGGTTCTGGGGATGAGGACGTGGACATCTTTGGGGGGCTGTGCCTACCACAGACTCCTACCAGCAAGGTCATGGTATTATCAGGATGAGCTTTGCAGACATGGAGAGATTCATCTGGAGATTCCACCGGCTTCTGCCCACGCAGGCCCCAGCCTCCCCTCACGCTGCACCAAGGAGAAAGGACGAAGTGCAAGCAGCTTCTGAGCACAGAATCAGCCCCACAGGTGATGTCTGAAGTGTCTAGTTCCCAGAAACTCTTCTTTTAAATCCATTATGGTCCTGGTTCAAGTAAGGGTTAAGTGAATGAATGACTAGCTGACTGGCTAATTGAGTGACTTGCTGCCACATCCACCATATCCATATGACCTTCATACAGCGCCCATCAGCACCTGCCAGTTCTCTCTTCAGAAATAGTCAGTTGCACCCCTGAACGTTCAGATTCATCCCAGACTCCTCAGCCCAGCCTGTTGACTCCGGTTTCTGGTCTAGCTTCACCTCTCACCACATTCATCCTCAAACCCCACCATCTGACCTGACTGGACTGAGTAGAAATAATTGTAGGAAGCATATACAGAACGCTTGCCAAGCTCCAGGCCTTGTTCTGAGGGCTTTACCTGTATTAATTCATTTAATCCTTGCAACGATCCTATAGGTGGGTATTATGACTGTCTCCACTTTACAAATAAGTAAACGGTGCAGTAACTTACCCAGGTTTATAGTGAGTTAGCAGTGAGCAGAGCCAGGATTCCTATTTGGGTGGTTTAGCCTCAGAGCCCATGGTTTTAACTATTTTAACCAGCACACCACCTCTCACAATATTCTTGCTGCTCTTTCCTATGTCGTCTGTGCCTTTGTTCCTGTTGCTCTGACTTCTGGGGAGCCAGTTTCTCTTTCAAGGTACAGTCAACTCTGCCTTGACTGTCTCTGCCTTCGCCACACACCCCCACTCCACTGTTCTTCCCTCTCGTCCTCGCAGTCAGTGCATCATTCTGCACTGCACTGTGGCTGCTCCCATGTCCGGGTCTCTGGGGCCCATCTCAGGGTGCCCACGAATTTCTGGGTTCTCAACATCTCAGAGCCCCATGACCTGCTGGGCTGGCTCAGTGCAGGCCCCCATGAGAACAGGTAGCTGATTCTCAACTTCGTTCCATGCACTTCTCACCGGAGGGGGAACCTTCTAGGTCAGAGGTCTTTAACCTTTGGTAGACCACAGAACCTCTCTGAGGCTCCCGCGGAAGCCATGAGAACTTCTCTCTGGAAAAACACCCACGTACGTATACTGTAGACAAGCTAGGAGGGTTCTGGACACTCCTGACGCCCATCGGGGTCCCCAGGTTAGGGAGCCCTCCCCATGAAAGGAAAGCTGCCATTTACAGAACCCCTCATGGGCAGCAGTCATATCGCCAGGGCCTTCGAAATACATCGTCTCCTCGAACCCTCTCAGCCCCATAGGAAGCATCGCTTTCGCAGCTTGCTCTAAGTCACACAGCTGGAAGGAGCGTGATGGACACTGGTAGCCTGGCCCTGCAGTCTCAGAAATCCTTGTTTTCCCCAGCCATTGCCTCAGAAGCTGACAAGCTGTAGGCGTCGGCCCTGCAAGTGAGGAATTGGCTACAACAGGACAGCAGTGACCCCAGCTATCTCTCTCGCAGTCTGAGAAGGAATTTGGGAAGCAACTCTGGTTGCTGGTCAGGATGCTGGGGACTCTGAGCCTGAGCTTTGGCACAAGGGCAGAGTGGCTGGGGGACGGGCTGGCGGCAAGCCTGTCAGAGCAAAGGAGCCCGGATGCTGGGAGGAAGCAGATAGTGGCCAGAGTGGGATTTCCTGAGGTGCCTGCAAGGTCAGCAGGGAGGGCCTAAAGCCAGGACGGAACTGGGGGTCTCACTGGGGAGCAGCTCTGCTCCTCTTCTAGCCCCACACCCTGCACGCAGCTGCCGGGGAGGGCTTTGGTGCTGCTGCTGGAGCCTTTGTTGGCTCTGGCATTGCTGGAGTTAGCTTGGCTAGATTAAAGACGGTCAGAGGATGGGGCAGGGTGCAAAATCAAGGTCAAAAGGCCTGAGATATGGGTCAGGCTCTATCCTTAGCTTGTTGGGTGATTTAGGGGCATCCCCTCCTGTCACTAGGCTGCAGGCCTCCATCTGTCCAATAACTAGGCCATCTCCAAAGACCTCTCCATAGCTGTGACATCTTTACTTCTGGGATCTCTGTCCGTACCTCAGTCAAGGACCTGGGACAATCCTAACTTTCTTGAACCACTAGGGAAGTTACCTGTGACAGAACAAGAGTACGTCATTATCAGTTCAACATATGTTTACTGAGGTGGTCAGTGTGCAGCCGGGGCTGGCGCTGAGGCTCCACTCAGGAGGCTAACCCTGCGCCTGTCTCAGGGAGCTCCCAGTTCAGCAGCGACAACCGGCATGTAAAGCAGGTATCAAGATGCTTCATATGCACCTTGGGCTCTGTCAGTCATCTCTATAAAGTGCCCAGGAGCTAGACATTCCTGACCTGAGTGCAGAAATGGCCTGTATATCTATCAGAGGCTGGCGCTGAGGCTCCACTCAGGAGGCTAACCCTGCGCCTGTCTCAGGGAGCTCCCAGTTCAGCAGCGACAACCGGCATGTAAAGCAGGTATCAAGATGCTTCATATGCACCTTGGGCTCTGTCAGTCATCTCTATAAAGTGCCCAGGAGCTAGACATTCCTGACCTGAGTGCAGAAATGGCCTGTATATCTATCAGAAGTGGGCACAGACAGACAACATGGGGAGGCAGAGTTAAGAGGAAGACATGAATGT
>NW_006430739.1:749736-761408 GCF_000325575.1 Pteropus alecto | reverse complement strand
GTAGCGTTGAAATGATGTACCTTGCAAGGCTGTTGTGGGGCCGGAATGGGAGAATTTCTTTAGATGCCCAGAGCCTGGCCAAAGCAGATGTTCCACGAATGATGGCTTTTATTAGTTCCATTTTCTGGACAGGACAATACAGACCTAATGAAGTTGCAGTTTCTTGTCTAAGATCATAAAGGAACTGAATGGCAGAACTTAGATTCTCACCCAGGCTGGATGTGCTCTGACCGCATGCACTTTTCCTCATACCACTGGACTCTACATTAAACTGATTCTGAAATTTGAAAAATCTCATTCAAGTTAAAGATTTGCCAGCATCATTAATTTCCAGAAGTATGTGTGGGTCTTGAGGGCAGTTCCCCAAGAAAAGCTTGTCTTTGCCAGCCCTTACCTCTGAAGGTCCTTTGTCTGTGCCCACTGTGAAGCTGGTGCCAGGGTTCTGGGTAGCATGGACTTCCCCTGCATGTGTACAGATGTGCATGCACGTGCGCGTGTGCACACGCGCGCACACACACACACCCCACAGCATCTTGCTCCCTACCTTATGCCCTTGGCAGAAAATGAAATGCTTATTAGTTGCAGTGCTCTGCCCACAGCAGAGGTGGCTGCTTGGGACAGGTGTGCCAATTCCCATCTGGCCTCTTTTTTCTGCCCTCAGTAGTACCTGAGGTGTATGGGATCCCTCACTCCTTAGGGAGAACACTGTCTATCCTAGGCCCAGCCACAGCACCTGTCTGGCAGCCACAGGTGAGAGCTGGGAGAAACCTCTGCAGAAAATGGAGGGGAGGGATTAGGGCCCCAACTCTCAGCCCCAGATTTGTCACCAACTCCTGGCTTGTCCTTAGGCAGGGCCCTTCTCTATCCTGGGCCTTGGAATGTGGTTGTGTACATCAAAGGGCTTGAATTAGAGTAGTGGTATCCAGACCATATTCTCGTGCCTTCCCAGGGTAGTACTTTGGGGGGAGCAAGGATGAGGCTGGAGGTTGAATGTCACTGGACTGGATGACCTCCAAGGGCCTCTCCATCCCTGACAATCTATAATTGTGCATGCATGCATGTGTCTGTGTGTGTGAGAGAGACTGTGTGTGATTTATTCTGGCACGTCTGTACATTACCTGTGTGCTGGGGTTGTGCAAGTGTGTTAATGCTGTGTCACCTTCCTTGAACTTCCTGCCTAGGATTGCCAGTGCCCAGCCCCCATGCTCACCATCACATTGCCCTGGAGTTTGTCTTCGTAACATTTATTATGGAATCATTATTCATAACATTTATTATGGAATCATTACGTATTTGTTGACTTTTTTCCTCTCTTCCCCAACTAGAAGGTCTCTTCTCAGAGAGCAGGGACCGTGTTTGTCTTGACCGCTAGTTTGTCCCTAGCACACAGCACAATGGCTAATTCATAGCTAGTGTTGATTCAATGACCATGTGAGTTAGGTGCACCTCTCTGTGTTTGGGAGGGATAGGGGTATACTAGGTAAAAGGGTAGTCAGAGGACTGCTCTGAACCTAGCAAGCCTGGACTTGACCTTGGTCTGAAACGAGCCAATCCCTAGTCCTGTCTGCTGCCTGGTCCCTCAGGGGAAGGTTCCATTGCTGGGAGAGCAACAGGCAGGGGTAGCAATCAGGAAGGCAGAGGACGGAGATGAAGGGGTTAAACTTTGCCCACTTACCCACCGCCTTTACTTAGCTGAGAATTCTCCACTAGACTCTTCTGTGCTGTGCATTAGCCATTCTAAATTCTGATCATTGTGAGGGTCCTTGCAGCCTCAGCTTGTGTGGTGTGAGGATGGGGTTTGTAATAAAGAAACAAAGCCTCTGATATGCTACTTCGTTGGTTCCTTGGCTTCATACCCAGCATGTCCGGGCACCAGCTTTCAGGCCATTGTTCCAGGCAGGTGGCCTTCCTGGCTTCAGAACAGCTTCCATTGCATTGGCTGGCTGGCTGGCATGCAGCAGGCACACCCAAGTTGAGACCCTGTTAATAAATGCAACGCAGGCTTGTGACTTGTCAGTCTTCTCCATTCAGACTAGCGTGGCCTCCACAAATAACTAATCAGACTACTGGACATGTTCAGGGGCCTAGGGAAGGATTCAAGCATCTTTCCATGCTTCCCACTGGTGGCCCTGGAAAGGACAGGAGGACACTGTGCTTCCAGAGTCTACCTAAAGATGGGATCAATGAATGAGCGGGAAGCCCTTTTGGTCACAAAATGTGAGGCCAAGCTCATCTTGTTTGTCCTTCCCCAGAATGTTTTCACGTAGGCTGCACAGTGTAGAAGGAGCACTGGCTCTACACTAGAGAGAGAAACCAGGACAGGCATGCGAGTTCAAGTCCTGGCCCTCACACTGGCCAGCTCTGTGAACTTGGGCAACTCCCTTTGCCTACCCAGGCCTCCATCTCCTCATTCAATGAGTAAGAATAACAAGACCTGCCTCTTGTGGCTGTTTTTGAGAATCGATTCCTACGTATTAGGTATACATAATGCAGCGCAGTCCTGGACTAGGCCAGGGATGAAATATTGAATTAGTCTGCTTATGGCAACATGTCCACACTCAGACATGGCAGTAACACAGTTGTACCACCGATTGTCACAGTCATGGGTTAATGAGTGTCACAAGCACAAGGAAGTATCTTCAAGGAAGTCTCTCCCAACCCTGATCAGGAAACAGAATTCCACAATTTGGCGACCTTATCCACTGACTGGTGAGGTGGCAGAGACTCCTTCATATGGTCATTAGCTTCATGTATATCAAGTCACCTATATATGTATATATTGAGCCCTTCTAGAATCACTCATCAGTAAAACCATCCGAGGACTTCCAGCTTATCTATTCCTTACTAGCTACAACTTTCCTCTCTGTGTACATGACAGCACATCATTACCTGGAGGTAGGAGGAGCTGGTAACAGTTTTTGTTGATGATATAATTTTCATTGTTAAGAAAGTAGAACAAGTTACTTTAGATTTGATTCTCAAAACAGCTTCACTAAGTGGGTGGCATTTCATCTTAGCAGCCACTGGGAGATAGATCAGAGGATCAGCTCTGAGGGCAGTCATGCGACGGAGGGTGTTAAGAGTCCTGGGTTTGAGTCCCAGTTCGGTCATTTGCTGCTCTTGTTACTGGACATGACTTAAGTGTCACTAGCACTCTCCAGGCCAGATAGAACTTTCGCCATTTTTTTCATACCTTCAGGACTGTTTGGGGAGGCAGGCAGGACAAGGATAATTCTATTATGCATTGTTTTCCAGATGGAGAAGAGGAGCTGTAGGGAGTTGAAGTGAGTTATCCAAGGTCCTACACTTGGTTTGTGGGGAGATAACGGGGTGGCGTTTGAAGCACTGCTCTGGAGCACTCAGCCACATCTGAACTGGGCTGAGAATCTCATATTGGATTTCAAACCAAGAGCTGTCTGCCAGCAGCTGCAGGAATAACTCCTGAGGAAGTCTGCCTGAGACATCACAGCATCCACCATAGCATCTTGCCCTGTGTTTATCGGTCGTTTGAGTATCCTCTTTTGTATTAGGCCTGTTAAGTTGTTTTGCTACCTTTTATACTGAGTTGTTTACCTTTTTCTTATTGATCTGTAGGAGTCTTTACATATTCTGGGATACTACTTTATTCCTTTTATATGTTCTCCCAAGCTGTGGTTTGGCTTGTAGTTTTCAAAATTTTGTTATGAAAATTTTCTAGTATACAGAAAAGCTGAAGGACTCCTACAGTCAACACTCAGATATGCATCTGCTCAAACAACTAACATTCCACTCTACATGCTTTGTCACTTATCTATCATCTTATCTATCCATCAATCTATCTTATTTTTGATGTTTCACAGTTGCATTCAGTATGAATACCATTAATATTTGTTTACAGTTTGTTTTTAATTCTGACATGAGATTTGCATATAATGAAATGCACAAATCATAAGTGTTTTATTTGACAACTTTGGAAAAGTACATACCTCTATTGAAAATTAGAACATTACCATCATCCTGGCAAGTTCCCTCATATTCTTTCCCAGTCAACCCCTACCCCTACACCCCATTGCCAACTGGTGTTCTTATTTTTTCCACTGTAGACCAGATTGAACTATTCTGGAATTTCATATAAATGGATTCATACAGTATATCTTTTTTAATGTCTTCTTTCATTCAACATAATGATTTTGAAATTCAAAATCATTGTTGCTTATATCAGTAATTTGTTTCTTTTTTACAGTATGAATTTAATTTATGAAACAAAATTACAATTTGTGTATCCATTCTCCTATTGGTAGACACCTGGGCTGTTAACAGGTTTTGATACTGGTGAATAAAGCTGCTATGAATATTCTTTCATAAAACTTTTTGTGGACATTTGTTTTCATTTCTCTCTTTGGTGAATACCTAGGAATGTAATTGCTTGGTCATAGAAGTAGGTACATGTTTAGGTTTAGAAGACATTGTGAGCTAGCCCATATTCCGAAGCAGCTGTACCATTTAACATTCGCATCAACAATATGTAAGAGTTCTAGTTGCATCATATCCTTGTCGACATTTTTATTCTCTTAAATTTTAGCCATTTAAGAGGGTATAATGATATCTTATTGCAGTTTTGATTTGCATTTCCCTGGTGACTAATGATGTTGAACATCTTTGCACTCTTACTGGCCACTTCTATATCTTCTGTTTAAGCATTTTGTCCATTTTTATTGACTTGTTTGTCTTTTTATTATCGAGTTTTAGGAGTCGTTGGGTTTTTTTTTTGATATCCTAGATAACAGTTGTTTGTCAGATATATATTTTGCAAACGCTTCCTTCCAGTCAGTGACTCATCTCTATATTTTCTTAATGATGTCTTTTTTAAAAATAGACTTTGTTATTTAGAACAGTTTTAGATTTATAAAAAAAAAATGAGATGATAGTACAGAGAATTCCCATATACCTCTCACCCACTTTCTTTTATTATTAATGCCTCACATTAGTATGGTAATCTGTGACAATTAATAAACCTAGATTGGTACATTATTATTAATAAAATCTATACCGCATGCATATTTCCTGAGTTTTTTACCTAATATCCTTTTTCTGTTTCAAAATCTTATCAAGAATGTCATATATTATATTAGTTGTCATGTCTCATAAAACCCCTCCTGGCTGTTACAGTTTCTCAGATTTCTCTTGTTTTTGATGGTCTTGATAGTTTTAAGGAGGACTGGTGAGATATTTTATAGGGTGCCTCGTATTTCTCATGATTAGAGCGAGCTTATGGATTTATGAAAGACCACAGAGGTATAGTACCATTTTCAGCCATCATATCCATATGTTCATATTGACCATGATCTTGGCCGAGTTAGTGTTTGTTGAGTTTCTCCACTATAAAGTTACTCTTTCTTTCCTCCTTTCCATAGTGTCCTCTGTGGAAGGAAGTCACTATGAGCAGCCCGCACTTAAAGACTGGGGAGTTATCCTCTCTTTATTTTGGGTCAGAGTATCTACATAAATTCTTTGGAATTCATCTGCACAGATCTTAATGTCATTTGATGAGCTTGCTTACCACAAGTCATGAAGGTACCTCAACCCATACCTACATTATACACAAAAATTTCATTTAGATATTTCATAAAACTAAACATAAAAGCTAAAACCATGAAGCTTTTACAAGAAAACATAGATATTAGGGTTATGCTGGCCCCATCAAACAAGTCAAGACGAGTCCTCTCCTCCTCTATTTTCTGAAAGTCTTTGTATTGTATAAGATTGTTATTTCTTCCTTAAATGTCTAATAATATACACCAGTGAAACTGTTTCACCCTGGAGTTTTCTTTGTGGAAATGTGTTTGATAATAAATTCGATTAATAGATATGAAATGCATATTTTCTGTTTCATCTTATGTCCATTTCAGTAGGTTGTTATTTTCAAAAGAGTTTGTTCATTTCATCCAAGTTGTCAAATTCGTTGGCAGTAAGATGTTCATTATTATCCTTCTAATGCTATGGGATCCGTAGTGATTCCCTTTTTTACTGTTGCTATTGCTAATTTGAGCGCTTTCTCTTTTTTTCTTGATTAACCCAGCCAGGGAGTGATCAATTTTTCTTGATCTTTTCGCTTTGATAATTTTCTTTATTGTTTTTTTTTTTTCTATTTCATTGACCTCTGCTCTTCTCTGCATTATTTCTTAACTTCTACTTGCTTTTGGTTTACTTTGCCCACCTTTTTCTACCTTCTTAGTGTGGAAACGTGGTCATTAATTTTAAACCATTTAAAGTTATAACCTTTAAGTGCTGCTTTACCTGCTTCTCATAAATTTTAATGTTAGTGTTTTTATGGTCATTCATTCAAAATGTTTTCTAATTTCCCTTATGATTTCTTCTTTGACCCATATATTATTTAGAAGTATATTGTTTAATTCTCAAATATTTCAGGGTTTTTGTCAATATTATTATTATCGACTTCTTATTTAATTCCATTGTGGTCTGAGAACATCCACTGTGTGATTTCATTTCTGTCAAATTTGCTTAAACATGGTTTATGACCTAATATATAATCGATTTTGGTGAATGTACTATATATACTTGAAAAAAGTATGTATTCTTCTTTTGTGGGGGCATATAGCGCTTTATAAATATCATTTAAGTCAAAGTGGCCAATAACGTTATTCAGATCATCTATGTCTTTACTAATTTTTGTCTCATTTAAGCCTAAAGAATTTCCTTCAACATTTCTTGTAATGCAAACTTGCTGGAGATTAATTCTGTTAGTTATCATTTATGTAGAAACAATGCTTTTATTTCACCTTCATTCTTGATTTTTGCTGTCTTTAGAATTCTTGGTTATTTACTTTCAGCATTTTAAACATGTTCCACTATCTTTGAGCCTCCATTTTATTTCAAGTGTGGTGAGTAGTCACTTGAATTGATTCCTCTGTCATTTTTCTCTAACTGCTTAAAGATTTTATCTTTATCTTTGATTTTTAGCAGTTTGGCTGTGATGTTGTAGGTGTGATTTTGTTCATGTTCATCTTGCTTGGGATTCACTAAGTTTCTTGAATCTGTGATTTTATGTCCTTCACAAAATTAGGAAAGTTTATTTCTATTATTTAAAAAAAAAAACATTTTTTTTCTGGTTTACTCTCTCTCCTCTCCTTCTGGGTCTCCAACTACATCTATTTTAGATATTTTTACAATGTCCCATAGGTCCCTGAGGCTCTGGGGTTTTTTTCTTTATTTTTTTTCTCCCTGTTTTTCAGAATGGATAATTTCTATTAATCTGTCTTCATTTTCTTTGACTCCTGTCATTTCCAATCCATTGTTAAGCCTGTCAGCATAAGAAACCTCCAAACCTGTAGAGAATTTTTATGAGTTTATTTAAGCCAAACTGATGACATGCCAGGAAGCAGGATCTCAAATGCTCTGGTGAATGACAGTTATGCAAGTTCTTTTTATACATCTGGAATTAAGAAGAGAATGTAAGGAAACTTACTTGAAGGTGGGAGAAAGCAGGGTAGGGGAACATCTCTATGATTGAATTACAGGATAGTTAACAAGATTATGTTTCCCCTTGAGGATGGTTACTACTCCGAGGGGCTTGGAAAAGAGGTTTACTGTGGCACTCCAAAGGTGTGTTAACCTAGATGCATAAGAACAATGGACAGGGCTGGCTTTAGGCAAAGATTAACCTCTTACTAAAATGTCATATACCTAGGCCGTGACTACCCACCATGACTTGCCCAGTTAGGAATTTATGATCAGATCACCCTGTGAAGTTACTTTGTCACTAGACTTGTCAGATTTATTACAGAGTCCCCCTTTTTTGTTGTTGTTGTTCACAAGCCTACTCAGTTTATTTTTATTTCAGATACTGTTTGCTTCAGTTCTAAAATTTCTGTTTGGTTCTTTATTATAATTTTTATTTCTTTGCTGATATTTTCTGTCTTTTCATTCATTACAAGCATATTTCCCTTTATGTCCTTCAGCATAGCTATGATAGCGACTTTTAAAACCTTTGCTAATTCCAGCATCTGGGTTGTGTCAGTTGACTGCCTCTTCTCTTGAGTTTTTCTCACATTTTTCTGGTTCTTCATGTGTGTGGAGACTGCTTTTCTTCTGTTCCTATGATGAATGTCGATTTTTTTGTTTGTTTGTTTCTTTTGTGTTAGCTGACAATTAAATTGACTAGACATAAACTGCAAGCTGTTTCTGTTCTGTGGGGGGAAGCAGCTCAAATCACAGTTCAATTATTTTAGTCTTAGCTGGGCGTGGTCTAATAATAAATATTTGTCCCTGGTTCCTGGTACAGAGCTCCTGAAACCCTTGTTATTCCCTAGGTGATAAGAGTGTCTTTTATTATTCAGAATGAACTCCTTTCAACCCTGTCTGAATTTACCTGAGAAGACTGGGATGAGGGCTGGTCACCAGAAAGATCAAGCAGGTGATTAGAGGGTTGGGACTTTCAGCCCCACCCCTCAACCTCCAGGGACTAGGAGGGAGGCTGGAGATTGAGTTCGATCACCAATGGTCAGTGATTTAATTAATGATGCCTACATAGAGAAACTTTGATAAAAACTTTGGAACAATGAGATTCAGAGACCTTCCAGATTGGTAAAAAGATGTGCTGTTAGGGTGCTTGCCTGGAGAGGGCATCTAAGCGCTGTGCCCACCCTTCCTTTTCCCTATACCGTGATCTATGCATCTCTTCCATTTGGCTGTTCCTGAGTTGTATCCTTGTAATAAATTGGTAATTGTAAGTAAAGCACTCTTCTGAGTTATGTGAGTCATTCTGGTGAATTATCAAACCTGAAGGGATGTCTGAGAACCCCCAGATCTGTAGTCAGCTGAGCAGAAGTGGGGGTAACCTGGGTGTCTCATTTGTGGATAACATCCGAAGTGAGGGCATACTTGTAGGACAGAGCCCTTAAACTTGTGGAGTCTGACACTAATTCCAGATAGTTAGTGTCAGAATTGAATTGAATTGTAGGACATCCAATTGGTGTTGGAGAATTGGTTGTTCTTTAGGAAAGACACATTTCGTGTCAGAAAAAAAAAACATACACTTCGATTTTTAAAGTCTCCCACACATGCATGGTTTGAGGTCATCAGAGAGCCAAATATAGTTTATATGTACGATTTGAGCCTCTTTCTTTCTGGCTCATTTTGGAGGACTCTTCTTACTATTTGGCTGCTGTGGTTGCTCTGAACTCTATACTCGGGTTCTTCAATCTGGACAGGATGCAAACTTTCCATCAGAGTTTTAGCTACCTGCATGGTGCAGACTGGGTCCTGTACTCAAGCTAAACACCATAAAAAAATGAGAAAGTGACCTAGTGTAATTTTCTTCTTCCAAGTGTTTACTCCCTTCTAGTATCTGCTTGCTTTTGATCTCTCCCCACTGTATTCAGATAGTGTGTTTTTGTTTTATTTTGTTTGTTTGTTTATTCTCCAGAGTTTTTAGGTTTTATCTGCAATAGGACTCATTCACTAAGAGTTTCCTTGTTCGTTGCTGGAAATAGAATCTGTGGCTTTTTAAAAATTCTCTTAATCACTTTTTTTTTATTAACATGAGGTCTTAATTTGAATGTAATCAAATATATCTTTTCATTTATGGTTAATTCCTTTTATATCTCATGCAAGAAAGTGTCTCCTACTCCAAGATCATTCAAACATTGCCCTATACAATCTTTCATATAATTTGCCTTGTACATTTGGTTTTTCCAGTCTTCCTTGAACTGATTTTTACCTTTTTTAAAAATAAACTTTAAAAACTTTTAGAGTAAGCTTAGATTTACAGAAAAGTTATAAAGATAGTACAGAGAGTTCCCATATACCCTGCACCAAGTTTTACCTATTACTATCTTATATTAGTTGGTACATTTGTCACAATCTGTTAACCAATATTGATACATCATTATTAATTAAAATCCATACTTTATTCATAGTTTCTTAGTTTTTACCTAGTTTTATCTGGTCCAGGATACGCATCCAGGATACCACATTACATTTAGTTGTTATACCTCCTTTGGCTCCTCTTGGCTGTGGTGGTTTCTCAACTTCCCTTGTTTTTAATGGCCTTGACAGTTTTGAGCTATATTGATCATGTATTTTGTAGAATATCCATCAATTTGAATTTGTCTGAAGGCTTTCTCACGGAATTGATTTTTATTATCTTTATGTGTGTTATGAAGTAGAGGTGTAATTTCATTTTTTGTGCTATAAATAGAGAATTTTCCCAGTTTATTGAAAAGTCCAACATGCCGTGCTATTTGTCATACGTCAGGTGTCAGTATATGTGTGCATCTGTTTCTGTGCTTCATATTCTGTTTCATCAGTCCCTTTGTTTATCCTTAAGACAGTACTACACTATTTTAATTACTTTATGATCAATCTTGATGCCCGGTACAACAAATTCTCCAATATATATTTTTTTTTATTCAAGAATATCATGGCTATTGTTGACCTATTCCATATACATTTTAGAAGTAGCTTGTCAGGTTTTACACACACACACTCACAACTTTGCGATATGGCATTGAATTAGTAAGTCAGTGTGAGACTATTGACATCTTTATAATATTGAATCTTACTATTCATGAACATGGTATATGTTTCCATTTATATAATCCTCTTTCATTAGATTTATTCCGAAGTAGTTAATTTTTATATACTATCTTTTTTCCCCAGTAATGACAGGCTGGATTGATTAATGAAACCTCTGTACTAGACTGTGTGAGAAATATTGAGGGGAAAGGGAAGGAAGGAATGATTGTCGAGGGCCAAATACATAACAGATACTATTATAGATCACTTTCTTTCTTATTTAATCATCTCAACAAGGGACTTGCCTAAGGTAATTGAGCTAGAAAGTTGTAGAGCTAGATGATATCCACATCTGCCTGATAGTGGTGTACATGGTGTCTGCTGTAACACTCTGTCTCTCGTTGACTCAACCGTTGTCCCTCCCATATAGGACCTTACCTCTTTTTTGGGGGCGGGGGGGAGGGCAGGATATAAAGTGTGTATCCAGGCAATAAGATTGAATACTGCAGATGAAATAATATAGGTATCCTGAGAAAACAGTCACTTTGAGCTGAGGGGCTCTTGCAAGACAGACTTCCTGCAAGAAGGAACTTTGTCACTAAGCCTTATAGGCAGGAGAGGATTAGAGCATTTAGAGCACACACAGGTGGAAGGCCACAGACATCAGGGATGCTAAAAAGATCATCTCCAGGGTCATGAATGCTGAGAGTGAGTCTGAGTTCAGTCCATATATTCAGGAGCCACAAGGAGGAGGTGGAGCGGCAAACTCACACCTTTGTATGTGGCCTAATGAGACTGGGTTCCTTGTTAGGTTCCCTTCTCATAGACATATCTGAGTTCATGGTACCTCAGACCTTAGACCTAACTCTCTCTTTCTTGGGTACAGGAGCAATTAAATGGAAGGGGCAGGTTGGCTTCTGCAATTGATAGTGGCTTTGCTTGTGACTTCATTGGGCACTGCAGTCAGCATCCAGCAAGGGCAAGCTGGGAGGAGCTGACAAAGCCCTCAGCACTGCTCTCCTGACAGTGAGGTGGAAAGCAGAAAGAGCTTTTAGGGGGAAGCTCAGCTCTGCTCAGATCTGCCTGTGGCCCTTAAAGGTATCCAGTTTCTACGAAGTGCATTTCTGGCACTTCACCACTCACAGGCCACTTTCACA
>NW_006430739.1:745789-749710 GCF_000325575.1 Pteropus alecto | reverse complement strand
CTCCCATTGAGGTGTTCAATAAATTCATATTGAGTACCACATGCCAGGTACTCTTCAGGTCCCATGAGGACTTCTAAGGATGTAGGATCCCCTGCCCTTCAGGAACAAGTGTACTGTCTACTGCAGAGATAAGACATGTACATATAGCTAGACTCCAGGGAGGAAAAGGGCAAGCACACACATCCACCTGGGGGAAATCTTTCTTCCTAGAAGTCTCCTCAGCCACTCCTCAGAATCCAATGTGCCATCACAAGACATTTGATCTTACCAATTAGATCTAAATTATCCACAAATCCACTCAACACTTGTATTTCTCTTCTGTCAACATTTCTTACCTCGAGGACGTGCTACTTGAGCGGAACCTCAAAGAAGGGAAGGTTTAGATGGTGAGCTCTTTGGAGGCCAGATTGAGTTCTCTAGCCCATTGCTTTTACTCCCTTTACGCATCCTCCCTGGGCCATTTCTTCCATTACTATGCTTTATCTTCCATCTATGTGTAGTTATTTCCCTGACCTTGGTCTCTAGCCTGAAACTTTCCAAGTAAAGCCAAATGGTTCTTAGATATCTACACTGAACATTTCACAGCCACCAGAAGGGAAGGTTTCAACACCCTCTAACCCCACCTGACCAGCTCTTTCTCCAGCGCGTGGCACCAGCATCTACCCGGTCACCCAGGCCAGATTTCTCAGCATCACCTTTAACTCTTCCCTCTCCCCGAACTACTCAACCACTAAGTTCTGCCAATTTACCTCTTAATTATTTCTGGAATGCACCTCCTCCTCAGAAGCACTCCCACCACTGCTCTAATTTAGGTTTTTATCATCTTTCACCTGTATTATTCTAATTGTCCCTTTCATGTGCATTACTCTAATTGTCCTCTCACTGGCTCCTTCTAGACCAGGGGTCCCCAACCCCTGTTAGGAACTGGGCTGCACAGCAGGAGGTGAGCAGTGGGCAAGCGAGTGAAGCTTCATCTGCATTTGCAGCCGCTCCCCAGAATTAGCATCACCATCTCAGCTCCGTCTCAGATCATCAGGCATTAGATTCTCATAGGAGCCCCGGTCCCTGGTGCCAAAAAGGTTGGAGACCACTGCTCTAGACCTTCCTCTATGCATCAGCTGAAGTGATTTACCTAAAATGCTAATTCAACCACATCACCTCTATGCTTAAAACCCTCTAATGGCTCTCCAATCTGAAAAAACTGAGGATTCTAGAGACAGCCCTTTTGAAGGTTTCACAAGCTGAATTAGTGTGATCCTGCCACAGACTCCCTGGATGAGCTCAGGCAAGTTCCTTTTCTTACCTGGGACTCAGTCTCTTCATCTAAAATACAAGTGGGTTAAGATAGTTCTGTGTTTCCCAACAGGTATTGTCAGGACTGCTAGTCTCATGAAATGCTTTGTCCACATGGGTCTGGAGTCCAATATATTTGGAGAATGCTGGGTTCTCTGGCCCCCATTGGACAGTCACAGTGTCCCTTGGCATATCATAGGGTCTGAGAAGTCTGGCGGTCAAAAAGCTTGCTAACTTTCCTTCACTCAGCTTAACTCAAACTTTTGTCACCACACAACACTTTGGAGTTGAGCATCTATTAGAATCCTTGAAACCACCATCTGTGGGACATGCTTTGAAAGATGCTGGAGTGGATGACTACTCAGGGCCCGCCTTACTCTGATTGGTGGTGATTCTGCTGAAGTTACTATTTGAGGGAAGAGGATGACTGACATCTGTCTCAGGTCTGCATCTGCCACAGTAGGTGCTTTGACAATGGGCATTAAACAGGGAGTGCAATAAGGAATAGCTACATTGGATTGAAAGAGTGGCTAGTTCGGATGCAGACAATAGATAAGAGAGCAGTTTGTTCCCATAAAGAAATGTACCAGGCTTGATGGGGAGAGCATGCTAACCACAGTGGTGATGGACACTTCTGTGGCCTATGTGCTTGTGCTGCTGGCCATGTCAGTTCAAGGCCACTCTTAACTGACAGTTTCTCAGAGAAAGTTTACCCAACGACTTTGGGATGGCAGAAAGAGAAGCTGCCCCACTAATGCTCCTTTCCTTGCATATAAGGCATTGCTGGCACTTGTAAATATTGACTCTAAGTAGCTGTACTATTAAATCAGCTCTTTTATATCTCTGGACCATGTCCTAGACAAGGCAGAAGTCTTCGTGGCACTGGGCGTGGGGCCTGGCCTGCTGTATTGCTCAGCTGGGCCTTACATTAGCACTGATTGCTGGCAAGGCTGTCGGCCCAGGGCTGTGTTTTCCTAATCAAGGAGTCCAGTTAAGCACTTGGGAAAGACTGGGCCACGTTACTTTCTCCTCCCAGCAGAAATACCATAGGCAGAGCTGATGGAAGCGTCTGCAAATATTTTCAGGCAGCCTCAAGTCACTGAGACCCTCTCGTCTCCAGCCACTTGGAGGCTGCTCACTGGGATTCACCCGCAGGCTTTTCTGTCCTGGGGCTGGTGGGAGGGATTGGATCCTCTTGCCTGCTGCTGCCTCCCAGCACCTCTCACTGCCTGGGGGAGAGGGGGACAAAAAGCATTTCTTGATCCCTGGGTTGGAAGACTGGGTTTTTGTTTACTGTACTGGAGTCCCTCTTAGGAAATATTTTACTTTCCACTCTGTTTTAGTAATGCGCTGCCACTACTAGTAGCTGAGATTTATTGAACACTTACTTTACTCCATGCTAGGCACTGTGCTGTATGCCTTCCATGCACTGCTCATTAGGTTTTCGTAATAACCCAGCAGGAGTCAATATTAATAGTAACTATTAATAGTTACTATTTTGTAGATGGTGAAACCAAGGCAAAAAAAAAAAAAGAAAGATAGAAATTAACTTGCTCAAGGCCACACAGCAAGATGGCAAAGCTTGGATCCCATCCCAAGTCAGCCTGGTTTGCAATGTACCTGCTCTTGACCATGACACCACATTGCATCCCTGTTACTTGTTTACTCATTTGTCTCTAGCAGGTGGTGAGCTCTTTGAGGGCAAGGGCTGTGTCTGGTTTGTGGCAGGACATGGCACATGGTGCTGAGGGGTCCAGGGCTGCCTGCATCAGAGCATTGTGGTTCCCTTGTCAAGGCTGTGGGGAAATTCTGTGGTGTGTGGGCTCAGAGAAACAAGCGCATCTGCTCCTTAGTTCCCGAGCCTGGCACCCCCCAAAGATAATTACTGTGGACTCTCAGCTGTTGGAGCTCAGAGCCTGTTCCACACCGGCTCAGTCTGTTTCCCAAAACAAGTCTGCATTGTTTTGAAACCATGGTGCAAGGTACCCAGAGAGCAAATAGAAGTTGATCCCCACACAACAGGCAGTAACTAAGGCACGAAGAGTACATGGGACAGCTTTGGGGGGCTGAAAGGGAAGGCTGGCTAGACTTGAGGTTATGCACATTTCAGAAAGCACCCCCCCTTGCGGAAGGCAGCCCACTCAACTGAAACAGGAACCCTGGGACTATTCCTACCCTTCGATCCAATAATTTCCCCTCCTGGGATTGTATTCTTCAGGAAGTATTTTGACAGAATTGAAAAGATACATGCATGAAGATGTTCATGACGAAATTGGCTGTAGTAAGATAGCACTGGGAACAAATGAATCACCCAACAATAAGGGGTGGTTAATTAAATTATGGCCTATCCATTCCATTGCATCTTATGAGGCCATTTAATATGCTCATTCTGAAATCTGCAGCAGCCTGAGGAATAAATACACAGAATAGAAGATTTTATAAAGGGAAAGATGCCGTTGTGTTTACGTTGTGATCTCACAACTTACAAACACTTTCTGTACAGTAAATACCTAAATATAAAGAGATCTCTTAGGGCGATGAGATTTGGGTGATTTTTTTAAAAAAATGTCTTGATCATGGTTATAGTGTTTTCACATTTTCAAGTGGAATTGTGTGTGTGGGCGGTGG
>NW_006430739.1:739735-745714 GCF_000325575.1 Pteropus alecto | reverse complement strand
TTTTCCCCAAAGCTGATTCTATTTGCAGTGATTCCTGCATCTACTTGAGAATAAAAGTATATATGTGAGGAACAGAGACAAGAACAAACAGGTGCTGATACCATTTGATGCATGATGAGGACCATGACATATTATTAAAAAGAAGCCTGGACCATGGCACAGCTGGCTATTCACGAACCTTTGAAATGGATAAGGCTGTAGCATCTGGTCCATTGTTGCCATTCTATATTGGCAACAGCGCTCATCTTAAGTCTTTAATTTGCAAATGGTTCCTGCCTATCAGTGAACAGAGGTGAATCCAAAACCTTTCTCTCAGATGAACAAAAGGACGTGAGCACTCCTCCCAAACAGGAGAAAAAAGCTTGTCCCGAGTTCCAAGCTTGAACGGCCATTGGTGTTGTCAGGGTACCTGTAGGCAGAGAGCTCTCCAACCACTGCTACCAGATAGGGCCCCCTTTCGCCCAGAGGTAGCAGAGTATGTATGTGACAGAGCACTTTTTGGAGGCAGCAGTGGTAACCCCCATCTCATGCACACACCTTTGGTGCTAATGCTCTGTTTGACCTGGCAAATATCAGCCTTGTGCCACTTCCCCACAACCTTCAACCCTGACAAATGGCTAATTATACCTTGAGACTGTGTGCAGTGAAGTTAGCAGTGATTGAAAGCATTTGGCTTTCATATCTCCCCACTTCCCCATTTCTGCTACGCCCTTCATAACTGGCACCTTCAGATACTCAGCTTGGACTAGCCCCTCACATCACCATACTGATTCACACCCAGAAGCAGTTAAACCCAGGGATGACTAGATGTGGGGAGACCAATTGGCTGCCTTAAGTTGAGGCCTTTGGTGTTCCCACTTTAAGACTTTACTGCACTTGCCCTTCTTAAAGGCTGGATTTGGATGCAGAAGGGTATAGATATCTAGATATCCAGGTATATCCATTGCATCTCTCACTGTCTCTCATACCCAGGGCTAGTAATAAGAAAACTAATGCTGAGAGGTGAAGTGACCTGTCCAAGGTCATATATCTGGAAGTGACATTGCAAGAGCCTTAACCTAGGTCCCTTGCCTTCAAGTCCAATGCTCTTTGGTAGGTGGCCCCTGGGGAATATGCTCTGATTTGGGTATGCCTTAATGGCATACCCGGATACCACCAGTGTATCCATAAGCCTCAGGTGGGTGTACTGTGTGCCCATCCCTGTGCTGGATATGCAGTGGGGCAGCAGTTAAGTAGATGCGTTGTCCAGCCTGGCACGCACCTGCCCCCAACAAGTTCAGTGCTTGCCCTAGACATATTTCACAGGCCCAGTCCCACAGCCGTCGCTGCTTGCTCTGTGCAGCTCTCAACTTTCCTGGCCTCATTCCCCTGGACCAGACTCGGCTTGCCTTTCAGTTACTATTTTTGCTCTTCTTTTTATTTTAATGTCTTTAGTTGTAAAATGTAACATATAAACAAAAAGGTGCATAGCCAAAACTTACAGATTAACAAATTGCTATAAAGCAAACACTCATGTAACCACCATCCGGATCAGAAAGATAACGCTGCTAGCACCCCAGACACCACGCACATGTCCCTTCCCAATCAGTACGCCCCCACTCCCTGCTGTGGGAACTCACCCTCTTGGTTTTTCCAGCAATCACTTGCTTGCTTATCTTCTTAGTTTTACCACTTAAGTTTGGATCTCTAAACACCGTACTTTAGCTTTGCCTATGTTTTTTTAATTTAATATAAATAAAATCATGTAATATGTATTTTTTTTTGCACATGACTTCCTTCTGCTGTTTGCACGACTGATCCATGTAATTGCTATAGAACATTGTCATTACCTCAAAAAGCTCCCTCGTGCCCTTTTGCAATCAAACTTCTCCCACCCTGGCCCCAGGCAAGCACTGATCTGCTTTCTGTCACTATAGATAAGTCTTGCCTTTTGTAGAATTTCATATAAATGGAGTAATACAATATGTACTCTTTTGTCCGGGGCTTCTTTTGCTCATCACAGTTTTTTGAGCTCATTCATGTTGTTGCATGTACGAGTAGCATGTTTTTGTCCAATGCTATGTAGTATTCCATGTTGTGCATATACTACAACTTGTTTATTCATTCACCTATCTATGGCATTTGGGATGATTCCCATTTTGGGCTATTATAAATGAAGCTGCTGTGAACATCTGTGTGGACATGTTTTTATTTCTCTTGGTTCATATTTAGTAACGGAATTGCTGGGCTGTATGGCCAGCATATGTTAAACTTTATAAGAAAATGCCAAAGCATTTTCCAAAGTGATCATGCCATTTTGCATTTCCACAATGCAAAGTTGAAGAGAGTCAGTTGCTCCACATCCTTGCTAACACTTATTATCGTCCAGCTTTTTGATTTTTGCCTTTCAAGTGTATGTGAAGTGGTACCTCTTTGTGTTTTAATTTGCATTTCTCTGATGACAAATGATGGTGAATATATTTTCATGTGCTTGTTGGCCATTTGTATGTCTTTTTTTTTTTGTGAAGCATCTATTTAAATTGTTTGCCCATTCCTAAACTGGGTTACTTGACTTGTTATTAAATTATAAATGTAATTTATATATTTTGAATATGTCTTTTTTCACATATATCATTTTCAAATTTATCATTTAATTTTCTCAGTGGTTCTCAGAGCAAAATTTGAAGAAATCCAACATTTCATTTTTTTCTTATATGGTTCATCCTTTCTGTGCCCTATCAAGAGAATGTTTGCCTAACCCAAATTTGCAAATATTTTTTCAATTTTTTCTTCTAAAATTTTTATAGTTTCAGTCTATGGCCATACTACCCTGAACACGCCCGATCCCATCTGATCTCGGAAGCTAAGCAGGGTCGGGCCTGGTTACTACTTGGATGGGAGAGCACCTATGAAGACCAGGTGCTGTAGGCGTAAAAAGTAAAAAAAAAAAAAAAATAAGGGATTGTAAGCTGACAAGGTCCTTGCAATCTGTGAGGTCAACCAAGAGTTACCTTGCCTAATAAAAAAAAAAATTATAGTTTCAGCTTTTATGTTTCGATTCATGATTCATTTCAAGTTGATTTTTGTATGTGATATATGATAAGGGTTGAGGTTTATTTTTCCCCATATGAATATTCAGTTGTAATCACACCATTTTTTTAAAAAATCTGTGCTGTCACCCATTAAATTACGTTGGCACCCTTGTTGAAAATCAATTGGCCAAATGTGTGTGAGGCTATTTCTGGACTTTCAATTCTTTTCCATTGATCTATTTGTCTATCTTTACAGCAATATCACACTTTTTGATTATTCAATCTTTATAACGAGTCTTTAAGTCTATTACTGTAACTCTTACAATTTTACCCTTCATTTTTAAAAATTTTACTTGTAAATTGACATTTTCGTATATACTTCTGTGAATTTTAATGCAAAGATAGATTGGCGTAACTACCAACACAATCAAAATACAGAACAATCCAGTCTGGGGCAGCTAAGCAAGAGAGAAAACTGTTAGACAATGACTGTTTTACTCTAGCCAAACATCACAGGAAAAATCTGTAGCCCCACCCACACCATCTAAGGCTGAGCGAGGAGCCTAGATTTCTACCCTTGTCAGACTCTAATGAGGCTCAGAGAAGGCTGAGTGGGGAGCTAGGGCTTTCATTCAGTCCAGACAGTAGCAAGACACCTCCTCACCCTATGGTGTTAGTGGGGACCACTTGAGGAGCCTGAACTTCCAAACCCACAAGGAAATAATGAGGCATCCCAAGGCTCCCTACTGGGGTAGTATCAGGAGGCCTAGTGGAGATTCAGGACATTCATCACCACCCAAAGGTAACAGGGCCACTGCTTCTCTCTGTGATGTCAGTGGAGGCCACTTTGGGAGCAGTAACAAGGCACAACTACAGCTTCCAGCCGTGGAGGTATCAGCAGAAACCTGGTGGAGAGCTGGAAATCCCACCCCTGCCGAGCAATAACAAGGAGCCACTACCTCAGATGACAACAAAGACTGAGTAGGGAACCGGGATTTTTACCCCCTATAGCAGTAAAAATGTGACACTTCATCCCCTCTCCTCCTGCTGCATTGGTGTCAGAATAAGCCAGATAAAACAGAAGAGGTAAATAAGATCCAGAGTCCCCTAACGTACTACCCAAAATATTCAGATTTCAGTCCAGAATCACTCATCATACCAAGAATGAGGGAGATCTCAAACTGAATGAAAAGACAATCAATCGATGCCAACACTAGAAGATATTAAGAACAGAATGGATATCCGAGAACTGAAAACTACAATAACCAAAAAAGAAAGAGCTCAATGGATGGATCTAACAGAAGAATGGAAGGAACGGAGAAAAGAATCAGTGAACTTGAAAATACAATAGATATTATTCAATCGGAGTAACAGAGAAAAAATAGACTGAAAAGAATTAACAGAGCCTCGGAGACTTGTGGGACTATAACAAAAGATCTAACATTTGTGTGATAGGAGTGCTGGAAGGAGAGTGAGAGGGGCAGGAGTAAAAAAGTACTCGAGGAAGTAATGGCTGAAAACTTTTCAAATTTGGCGAAAAGCACAGACCCACTAAGAACTCATACAAACCCCAAAAGGTATAAACCCAAATAAATTCCATGCCACGATGTATCATAATTAAACTTCTGAAAACTATAGCCAAAAAAAATCTTGAAACTAGCAAGAGAGAAATGACATTTTTTCAGAGGAAAACAATTTGAGTGACAGCATATTTTTCAGAAGAAGCCATGGAGGCCAGAAGGAAGTTGTGCAACATTTTTCAAGTGCTGGGAAAAAAAAACTGCCAACTCTGAATCTTATATCCAGCAAAATTCTCCTTCAGGAACGAAAAGGGAATCAAGACATTCTCAAATAAAAGAAAACAGAGATTTTTGTCACCAGCAGTCCTATCCTAAAAGAGTGACTAAAGGAAAGTTTTCTAGACAGATAGGAAATGATAAAAGAAGGAATCCTGGATATCATTGAGGAATAAAGCACAATGGAAAATAGTTAAAGCAACCATTATAATAGTCTGATGTGGTTCTAAATGTGTGTAGAGGACATATTTGACATTTTAAATGGGGAATGAAGTAAGGTTTCTATATTTCACTCAAACTGGTAAATATTGACACCTGCAGACTGATAAATTTACATATATAATGTATATATTTATATTACTCTATGTTATATTACTGTGCATATAATGTAATAGCTACAGCAACCACTTAAAAATCTATACAAAAATATACATTCAGACACTACATGTGAATCAAAATGGATGTTTAATATAATTAGCCATCAGGAAATGCAAATTAATGCTGCAATGAGATATTATTATGGCCTTGTCAGAATAACTAAAATTAAAAATGGCGACAACACCAATGCTGGGGAGGATGCAAAGAAACTGGAGCACTCATACGTTGTTTATGGGAACGTAAATGGTACAGACATTCTGGAAAATAGTTTGGGAGTTTCTTAAAAAACTAAACATGCAAGTAACCATATAACCTAGCAATTGCACTCTTGGCATTTATCCCAGAGAAATAAAAGCTTCTGTCCACACAAAACCTGTACATGAATGTTATGGCAGCTTTATTCATAATAGCCTAATATTGGAAATGATCCAGATGTCCTTCAACGAGTAAATGATTAAACAAACTGATATATCCATACCATGAAGTACTATTCAGCAATAAAAGGAAAGAGCTATCAAGGTACACAACAAACCTGAATGAATGTCCAGAGATTTATGCTAAGTGAAAACTGCCAATCCTCTTCATGATTGGCTTTTTTATATGCATGATTTCATTTATATACCACTCTTAAAATGACCAAAATTATAGAAATGGAGAACAAATCGGTTGTTTCCAGGATTAAAGAAGGGTGGGGGAATGAGGGAAGGGATGTGGCTATAAAAGCACAACATAAGGGATCTGTATGGTGATTTTTTTTTTTTTTTTTTGGCATACGGATATCCAAGCTCCAACAC
>NW_006430739.1:736173-739629 GCF_000325575.1 Pteropus alecto | reverse complement strand
GGGGGAATGAGGGAAGGGATGTGGCTATAAAAGCACAACATAAGGGATTTTTATGGGGATTTTTTTTTTTTTTTTTTGGCATACGGATATCCAAGTGCTCCAACACTGTATCCTTGTTTCTTTGTGTGTGATGTATATTTTTTTTCTTCGGACTTGCAGATTTTTTTCGTATCTTTACTTTCCAATAGTTTGACTGTAATGTGACCAGGCATGGTTTTCTTTATATCCATTGTGCTCGAAGTTCACTGAGCTCCTTGGTTCTGTAAGTCCTAATTTTCATCAAACTAGGAAAATTTTGTCCTTTATTTCTTAATATATTTTTCTGTCTCATTGTCACTCTCTTCTCCTTCTGAGACTGCAATTGCATGCATATTATACTATTTGATGCCTCATAGGTCCCTGAAGTTCTGGGGGCTTTTTTTTCCATTTTTTGTCTCCGTTTGTCACACTGGATAAATTCTGTTAATTTCTCTTTGGAGGTACTGAATCTATCTTGTGCCTTTTCCAAAATACTACTAAGCCCATCCAGTGAATTATTCATTTCAATTATTGTCCTTTTCAGTTTGAGTTTCGTTTGGTTCTTTTGTATTGTTTCCATTTCCCTGCTTAGATTTCCTATCTGTTCATTCACCATTGCTGTATTTGCCTTTTATTCTTAGAATATATTTTTTCATGGTTGTTTTAAAGTCTTTCCTAACTCCAACACCTGGACCATCTCCGGGTTGGTTTCGATTGACTGCTTATTCCAAAATGTCATGGTTCCTTATATGTGTAGTCATTTTTTATTGTATACTTGACATCACAGATGATATCTTGCCCTTCCTATTCATAGCCCAAACTCAGCCAAAACCTTTAAGAAGACCCCACCTGGACTCCTATATTGAAATGCGTTCCCTCTAAATTCCTATGTTGAAGTCCTAACCACTAGTACCTCTGACTAATTCTGTACCATGATTTTGTCTGTGGATCTGGTCACATGGCCAACAAGCCTGATTCTGTAATCTTCCCAGCAATTCCTTTATCTAAAGGCCCCAAATGTTTTACTCATCTTTCTGAGTCTATGTTCCTGCAGATCTTGCCCCCATGACCCTTATGATCTTATTAGGCTTTTAATATTTTAGAGAGACTGTTTTTAAACTAGAATTTTTATATCTCTTTAGTGGGATATCTAATCCTCCATTATCAAAAATGGAAGCTTCGCCCTTTCACCTCTGATTTCCCTTATCATGGTACAGAGTTAGTCTGGTGAGAATACCTGTGTTGGTACCACTGAGCAGCAGACCTTGTAGTTTGTCCACTAACATCACCACTGATGGCCTCTGGCCTCACTGGTACAACTGCTCCAGGAAATGGGATGCCATGGCAAATTGTCTGCTGGCCCTGCTTCTCTCCATCATTGGCACCAACAAAATTTAATGACCTAAACCTCAGTCATATCCCATGCCCTAGCTTCAGAAGGAAGCTAGGATAGTGAGTAACTAGTGCTTTCAGCTTCTCCAAACCTGGAAAGGGAGATAGATGCTAGGCAGCCAAAAAGAGAGAGAGATCAACCACAAGCCCAAGTCAGGGCATTGTATGGCCATATGCCAGGATGGGAGCAGCCACTCACATCCATGCCCTCCCATGCCATGCACTAAGGATCTTTCCTCTTGTGTGTGGAAGTCATACAAAGAGACTGTCCTCTTTAGGATCCCTCTCCCCACCATGTCTCCTACCACATCTGAAGGTATGCGCACTCCTTGGGATTAGGAAGCCAACTTGCTTGAAGTCTTAATACAGAGCTCCTCGGCCATAATACGAATCGCAGTGCACATCCTTGCTCTTCTGCCTTTAGCACATGCCTGGTTTCCTAGGGCTCGTCTCCAGTATCGAGGGCTAAAGCCAGGAGCTTCTTTTTCTTCTAGAGCATCAAGTCCTAGTCCTCGAAGCAGAGCAATAGTCTTTTGTGAAGTTTTGGAGGGCTGCAGAGCAGGGCAGACAGTCAAAGTCCTCTGCCCATTCCACAGTAAGTGATTGCAGCCAACTCTGTGGCTTTGGTGTTTACTGCGATGTTTATGTCATTATTTGATTTCTTGGCATTCAACATCCTCATTAATATACATGTGTGCCTCCCTGTGGAAATGAAGGAGCGTGTTCTCTGTGTATGTATTCACATTTCTTTATTTAGCCTGGCACCTGCCTTCTTTCCCAGCATGTTAGTTTAGCATCCGTGCTGTTCCCTTGCAAATCTCTAGAGCTTACAATTCTTAGAGGAAATGATTTATCT
The DNA here is from genome assembly GCF_000325575.1 of Pteropus alecto. Taxonomy (NCBI): domain Eukaryota; kingdom Metazoa; phylum Chordata; class Mammalia; order Chiroptera; family Pteropodidae; genus Pteropus; species Pteropus alecto. Next base: position 737,363 of record NW_006430739.1, on the reverse strand, counting down.
CTAGGAAGATTTTCCTCCTTCCCCTTAACTATGCTTTAGGGCTAAGCTGTTGCGTCACAGATAGGTGAGCTATGCCAACAACTCTAGCAGATGGGACCACTGAGCACCCCCCTCCCCTCAGCAGAGGGAGGTGTCCTAGACCGGAGTGACCACTGGTTCCATGGACCCTCTTATGTTAAGCCCAGAAAGGTTCCAAGGATGACTCACTCGTAAAGGTTCCTGTCACCTGCACTGGGTAATGGTTTATGCCAGCTGGGCTCCAGGCCAGCTCTGGGCAAGAGGGAAGGTGTCGCTGGAGCATTCCTGGGTGGTTGCTGTTCACCAGGCCCCAAGATTTCAGGAGTTACGAGGAGGGAATGATACTGTCTCTAAATAGCCCTCAGGAGCTGGGCCCTGAGCCAGGGGACTTCCTGCTTGGATTACTGGCCTACCAGCTGGGTGATAGACATTTGGGGCCATTCCTTACAAGCCTCTGCTGGGGGCTGGGAGCAAGTTGTCAGCCTGGCCATTTGTTCAGATCTTCATCTCTGGAGGTGACCCAGAGGGGGCAGCATTGAGTGATTGTCAAGCCAGGCTCCAGAGTCAGCCAGACCTGTAGTTGCCCCCAGCTTCTGACTTTGGGCAACTTGCCTCCCTTATCTCGGCCTCAGTCTCCATCTGGAAAATGGAGGGGTCAATGAGGGTACTAATTCCAAGCACCTAAGGCAGTGCCTGGCTCGTAGTAGGTGCTTAATAATCAAAACTCACTGTCATCAAAATAACTGGACTTGAAGACTGGAATTGGAGCCCGAACTGCCTCAGTAATGATGGCCAAACCACTGGCCCCTGTGTTTGCTTCAATGGGAAGGAGAAATAGCACATGCCCTGCCTCCCCCCTTAGAACTCAGTGAGTTGAAAATGAAATAAAGAAGGTGAAAGAGCTTTGATTCCTGTCAACTGCTGCCCCAGTGGGAGAGAGGATTGTCCCAGGATTAAGTCAGAAAGACAATTGGAGCCAGTAGAAAGAAAGGTGCGGTCATAATGAGCCAGGGTGGCAAAAATGGTCACAACTGAAGAAAGCAGAATGCCATCACGCTGGCTGGCAGGACACTAAGGGAGAAGCGCTAAGAAGTCAAGTGGGATTTTTTCTTCAACAATGAGTCCTGCTATCTCCCAGCAAGTGCCTATTACCTCTGCATCCACACCGGGGA
>NW_006430739.1:734394-735627 GCF_000325575.1 Pteropus alecto | reverse complement strand
CTGACAGAAAGGAGACTGCACTCTGCCCCTTGCTTTCTAGTCACGTAGCCTTCCACCTTTCAGGGTCGTCCTTTTATTCATCTGCAAACTCCAGATAGTGGTGTCCGGCACTCTTTGTTGCAGGATTGTGAATATGAAAGTGCCTTTGAGTCTACGGGACATTTTGTAGAAAAGTAGGGCCTTGTTTCTATTATGCATCTCCATTAACATAAAATAATAAATAGGAAGTTGATTTAAACCCAGCTAATAATTTACACACATGTAGACCCTGCTGTGCCCTGCTTCACCGGAAATATGTCTCCTCTGTGTTGCAGGCTAGAAAAGGGAATTTGTGCCTATAGGCAGGGTGTGTGTGTGTGTGTGTGTGTGTGTGTGTGCGCGTGCGCGCGTGTGAGTGAGTGAGTTTGCTGGGGCTGCCATAACAAAGTACCACCACTCCTAGGGACTTAAACAACAGAAATATATTATCTCCTGGTTCTGGACACTAGAAGTCCAAGATCAAGGTATTGGCATGGTTGGCTCCTTCTGATGCCTGTGAGAGAAAAATCCATTCCATACCTCTACCCCGGTTTCTGGTGTTTTGCTGGCAGTCTGTGGCATCTCTGCTTGTAGAAGCATCCTCTGATCTCTGCCTTCATCTTCACAGGGCCGTCTTCTCCCTTTGACTGTGTCTGTGTCCATATTGCCCCTGCTGATAAGGACACCAGTCATATTAGATTAGGGACCCATTCTACTTCCTTACGACCTCATCTTAAGTTCTCTAATTCCATCCACAGTGACTCCATTTCCAAATAATGTCACACTCTGAGGTATAGGGGCTCAGGACTTCAACATATGAATGGGGGGATACAAAATGCACCATAACAACAGTGTGTGTGCATTTTGATGAAGCACTGTCTCTAAAGTTGCCTCTTTCCAAGTTGCTGCTTCCAAGCCATCGGGGCCTCTCTACTCTCCCAACTCTTCAATGTTTCTTCATCTCCAGTGCCTTCGCCCTGGCACAGGTGAAACGAAGCTTGGGCTCCATCCACGAGCCAGGCAGCTGAAAGAAGAGGCATGTGAAGGGCCAGAGATCTGTTAAGCCTTATAGCCCTTCACACCCGCCTGCCTGGACCAGGACAGAGCTCCTGATACTCTTTGAACTAGTTCTGTTCTCTTCCCTGTTTCCAATAACCCCCTTCTCTGTGCTGCTGTGCCCTGACCATCTCCTAAAAGGAGCACTTTCCAGCTCCT